>NW_021703778.1:5997209-6001479 GCF_005190385.1 Monodon monoceros
AATTTTAGGTATGATGAGATGCCCAACACATTTTTCCAAGAAGAGTCCAGTTCAGCTATTTCACCAGAATTTCACCCCCTGATATTGGAAAATAACTATAGTATTCATAATTCAAGTTTTATCTAAAGGAGTTTCTATGTGGGGGCTAAGAAAAATTCCATGAATTTGTGACTTGTTTGCTCAGCATGTGATTTAATTCTGTTGCTTTGTGTTCTGACTATTCCTTATGGAATACCAGGAGAATGTATGCTTCCTTATTAATGCAAGTCAACAGAACTTCCTTTGATGTTACCCATCACACATAATGCCCCAAATCTAATCTCACGTGTCATTGTTCACATGATGTTGTTGGTTCATTTTACTATACTGTGAAACCCAACAAAAAGAATTACTTTCAAAACTCGTAGAAAATATTTTCTTTAAAAAGTTTAGAATGGTATTTGCAAAAGTGCTGCAGTTTTTAGAAATAATTCCTTTTTAATGAGAGAACATCAAATTCTCTTTGAAGCTCCCACAGATTTTGTACACAATTTTAATCCATTTTAACTATGGATTTAACAATTTATGCTCAGAGGAATATTTAACAGGGAGAATTTCACTGTGTAAAACCCCAATATCCTCTTAATTTTTCTCTTTTTGTGAGTTTGGTTCACAGTTACTCAAGCTCCCTATTTTTTGACCATTTGGAAAATAATAAAGGATCATACTTGATATTCCAGTTATAAACACTTAGTTTTTTCTTTAACTGGAATGGTATAACTAGGAAGTAACTTCTGGGTTTCATGTAGGTTGTACATGACAAGAGATGATGCATCATATTTACATAGTGGAAAATAGTCCTGCATAAAAAAGGCAGATTGAGTAAGGGCTATGTCACAATGAACTCAGGTGGAACAAAAGGACATGATTGAATGAAGCAGTTTCCAAATGAACAGTTGGCTTAAAAGTTTTTATTTGTGTTTTATTTTTCGCTTTGCCTCCTAATGGTGGACACAAACACCCAGTTAAAAAAAACAACAACAACACATTTTCCCCTTGGATTAGTAGCCCTTCCTATTGTCTATTTCAGAGAGGTTGAGGGTCAGGGGAACGGGAGACATTGTTTAGTCAAGGCCCCCTAATTTACTGGAAGTGAGGTTCTTAAGAGAGTCTTCTGTGACTATAGTGCTCCTTACTCCTGGGCCTCTTTTTTCCCTTTATCTCTTTTCCTATCACTCTTTAACTTCTGACTCTGCACTGGAGACCATGGAGGCATTTCCTCAGTATAACCTCTCATAACAGTTTAAGATGTATTTTTTCCCAGTTTCATTGAGGTACAATTGACATACATCACTGTATACATTTAAGGTGTACAGCATCCTGATTTAACTTACATATGTTATAAAATGAGTTTAGTTATATCCATCATTTAATATAGATACAAAAATAAAGAAAAAACTGTTTTTGTCCTTGTGATGAGAAGTCTTAGGATCTACTCTCTTAACAACTATCAAATAAGCCACAGAGAAGTGTTAACAATAGTCTTCATGTTGTATATTATATCCCCAGCAGTTACTTATAACTGGAAGTTTGTACCTTTTGACCACCTTCATCTATTTCCCTTTCCCAGCCTTACCCCCTACCTCTGGTAACCACAAATGATACCATAATGCCCTCAAGGTCCATCCATGTTGTCACAAATGGCAAGATTTCCTTCTTTTTTTAAGTAGCTGAACAGTATTCTATTGTGTGTATATAAACTACATCTTCTTTATCCCTTCATCTGTTGATGAACACTAAGGGTGCTTCCATAGCTTGGCTATTGTGAATAATGCTGCTCTGAACAAGGGGGTGCAGATATCTCTTTGACATAGTGTTTTCATTTCTTTCAGATATATTCCCAAAGGTGCAATTGCTGGATCATATGGTAGGTCTACTTTTCATTTTTTGATGAACCTCCATACTGTTTTCCATAGTGGCTGCACCAATTTACATTCCCACCAACAGTGTACAAGTGTTGCCTTTTCTTCACATCCTTGCTGGCATTTCTTTTATTGCGTCTTTTTAATAATAGCCATTCTAACAGGCATGAAGTGATATCTCATTTTTGTTTTGATTTGCATTTCCTTTATAGTTATTGACGTTGAGCACCATTTTGCCATTCATATATCTTCTTTGGAAAAATGTCTATTCAGGTCCTCTGCCCAAGTTTAATTTAATTTTTTTTGTTATTGAGCTGTATGATATCTTTATATATTTTGGATATTAACCCTTTGTCAGATTTGCAATTATTTTCTTCCATTCAGTAGCTTGCCTTTTCATTTTGTTGATGATCTCCTTTGCTGTGCAGAAGTGTTTGATATAGTCCCACTTGTTTATTTTTTATTTTTTTGCTTGTGCTTTGGGTGTAATATCCAAAAAATCATTGTCAAGACCCATGTCAAGGGGCTTTTTTAATCCTGTTTTCTTCTAAAAGTTTTATGGTTTCTGGTCTGAAATATATTTTTAATAAAATGTCCTATCAGTAAGGTTAGGATTTATTATTAAGATTATTTCCTTTTTGTTCAGAAAGATCTAAATGATAAGGCTGATGAAAGTGATCGTAAGTTCTATTTATTGAACATTTATCAGGTACCAGGCATTCTGCTAAGGACTGTTTACAGATTACCACACATTATCCCCTCAACAGGCTTATGATATAGATGTTATTACTCTTTATGTTTTACTAATTGGGAAACAGAGGATTAGAGAAATTAACTTGCATAAGGTTGTGCACTTACATTGGGCCATAATTGGGACTTGAACCCAAAGTGAGTGACTTTCACTTTCTGGAGATAGGGGTTTTAGTTGATGGTTTTACCGCTAAGGTATAATGGTCACTTGAATTATTGGCGACTTAGTCTTGTCAACTGTAAAATGTTGGGATTGGATAGATCAGTGAGTAAACAGCAGTTTATAAACTGGAGATGTACTTGATTCATTTGTTTTTGCTGTTTAATATGAAAAATATTAATTTTTTTGAAGTAGGTGCAAACATTTTTTAAATCAAGAGAGTTTCTGTTTGTTTGCTTTTTTACAAAAATCTGGATTCTGAGCTTTTCAGGAAAACTCAGAATCTCTCATTCCTGGCCTACATTCTATAATGGCAATGATTGCCTGGAGCTAAGTGGGTCTCTCCCTTTAAAGCAGATGGGTGCTCTTCAATTCATCATGGTCCCCACTTATTTAGGCTATGTCCCTGATTCCTTGTAGGCATTTGAGTTTTGGCTCCAGGATTAGCTGATTCTTTTTTTTTTTTTTTTAATATATTTATTTATTTATTTTTGGCTGTATTGGGTCTTTGTTGCTGCGCACGGGCTTTCTCTAGTTGTGGCGAGCGGGGGCTACTCTTGGTTGTGGTGTGTGGGCTTCTCATTGTGGTGGCTTCTCTTGTTGCGGAGCACGGGCTCCAGGTGTGCAGGCTTCAGTAGTTGTGGCACACGGTTTCAGTAGTTGTGGCTCGCGGGCTCTAGAGCACAGGCTCAGTAGTTGTGGCGCTCGGGCTTAGTTGCTTGGCGGCATGTGGGATCTCCCCGGACCAGGGCTCGAACCTGTGTCTCCTGCATTGGCAGGCGAATTCTCAACCACCATGCCACCAGGGAAGCCCTAGCTGATTCTTAATGTTTATCTGGTTTTCAATTCTGTGATTCTACAACCATAGTACAAGCTTATCTTTTTAGTAAGCTAACTTTCCTGTTACCTAAACATGCCTCAGTATATTATAACTGGGAATCTGGAGGTTCACATTATAAATTTATGGAACTAGACATAAAATCCATCTTAAATTCCTTCCTGAGGAAATATAAGTGCTGTAATGTGCCAGTTTCTGCCAAGCATTCTTAGAAACAAATCACACAAAAGTTATGCAGTATCTTAACAGCCACATTAAAGTGAAAAGATTCTAGAAGACAGTGCAATGTCATGCATGCTTTGTAAGAATATTTTTTATTTCCAAATGGGCTGTGGGTAAAAGACATTTAGAATCTGAATGATGGAACTGGTTGTTCTTTAATTGATTTAATTAAGATGAGAGTTTCCATTGGCTATAAAAAAGGCTCTTGGTGAAGATGCTTGTGGAAAATGTAATAGGATTTGTTTATTTATAAAATATTTCATAATTCTGGGAAATTTCCCTTCTATCCTCATTTTGAATATGATGTCCGTTGTTTTAAGCTGGCCAACTAACTTCTTTAGCCATGCATTCAGTGTGTGTGTGTGTGTGTGTGTGTGTGTGTGTGTGTGTGTGTGTGTG
>NW_021703778.1:6001489-6159309 GCF_005190385.1 Monodon monoceros
TGTGTGTGTGTGTGTGTGTGTGTGTGTGTGTGTGTGTGTGTGTGTGTTTCCCTAAAAAGAGAGAAGCAAGGTTAAATACACAAAAAATCGCACCAGACCTAAGCACGTGACACAGTGGTCTTGTTTCCATTACACACAGAAACAAACAGCTTGTTTTAATAATCAAATACGTTTCCTAAGGGTCTTGTTAAATTGCTGAATGTAAATTGCAATTGGAATTGACTATTAAAGATCTCGGTAGAGTAGGTTCAACATCTGTTCAATTTATTACAATTTTATTTGTACTTCAGCTGTAACTGGGGCAATTAAGCCAATCACAGCAAGCAAATCAAATCTAATTTACACTCTAATGGACTAAAACTGAATGAATAAACACTGTACTACTAGATCCAAATGATTAAACATGTCTCTAAGGACTTTTATTCTATTTCGGTATACAAAATCATGGTGTTTATACTATAATTAACCACTTAAGACTGACGTAAATAAATTTGAACATCTCTTTATTTTTCTCACATGTTTTTATAAAATTGCTAAATAAAATTTGAGAATATAATACACGAGTCCTTTGTAACTTAGACAAGTTTGCTTACCAAATAATTCATTAAATTCAAGTTTATGGTTTATCTCAATGCTAAAATTTAAATGGAACATACAGCCACTAATTTTGTTAAATAAAAATTTCCATATTTTTTTTTGCCTTAGCCATGGACTGCAATAAGGAAGATTAATAATAGATTTAGTATTGTGAGTTAAGACTTTATTGATCTTTGGAGGGCTCATACACTTTAGAAACAACTTGACAATGCAAAAATGTAACTTTCAGGACAGTATCTAGCCAGAGCAAGGTAACATCCATCTTATTAGGATCCCAGAGTCACTACAGCCTCCAAGGGACTATACACTGGAGCATGCATCCCAAAATACAGCACTTTGAGTGCTGCAAAGTGGACACTGTTTCAAATCGAGATCCAGGCTCACCTTACATTAATGTTCTGGAAGCTGCCATCGTTTCAGTTCAGCAAATACCACTGCATAACATGCACTAGATTGAACACTGATGAAATAAATACCATATAATAATATACCAGACGAAGTGTTAGGCTCTTTCATATACCAGTTACCTTATTTGGTGAGCTAAATTTTCCTCTATTTGGGAAAATAGCAGTAGAGTCAGTATCATATTTTGTCTAATTTGGGGAAGGTGTATTTTTTCACACTCTCCAACTGGTCCTTCAATAAGTTCACTGGTAGCATTTGCATCATTTATTTGGAGCCCTAGGAGCTTGGTGGAGGCTGTGTAGTCCATCCTTTTACTTCTCATGTCTGATGAAAGCAAGTTCAGCAGGGTCTGTTTCCTCAAAGGAAAGGTCTTGTGTACTGCCGTGTACTACACATTGAGTCTGGCTTATCTCACTAAAATCCACCAGAGGAAGGAAAGCCACATCCAGCCACGAATAAATTTCTCAGGTATCCTTCAGTCCTCCTAGACGTGCCCTTTGCTGTACAGAAGAAAGCTTTTCCTACTCTGCTCACCACTTGACTCTGACAATTAATCTTTGCTGACTGCTTTCAATAAAGCAACAATTATTTATGGAGGACTTATTATAGAGTCATGGGCTGGGTCTCATGCATTCAGGGAATAGATTGTGTTATGTCTGGGCAGGTCCCTCCCTCCCTCCCTTCTTTCCTTATCTTTCATACTTCCTCAAGTGTTTCCGAGGTGCTGCAAAGTGCCAGGTGGACCCTAAGAATATAATTATAAACAAGAAAGACATATTCTTTGACCTTATGAAGCTACTGGGGGAAAAAGCATTGATTGAATATTCACACAGTGAATATGAAAACAAAATCTTGATAACAATTAGGAAGGTGAGGTCAGGATACAAATAAAACAGAATATACAAGAGGGTTTTTGCCTAGGTAGGTTAGGGAAGCCTCTCTGGTGAAATATCGATTGGACTGAGTTATAAATACTGAATTAGAGTTGAACTGGTGAAGAGAGAAAGAAAAGGGATTCCAGGCAGAGGAGACAGGCACGTACAAATATCTTGAAACGGGATGGAGTATGATGCTTAAGAGAGACTGAGAGACCAGGGCTGAGAAAGCCCGGGATGGTGGTATGAGCTGAACCTTCTCAGAAAGGTAGGGAGGGGCTGGAATTTATAGAACCTATAAATTGTGTCAAGGAAAGTTTTTATCTTAAAAGCAGTATGGACTATTGAAGAGATTTAAGCAAAATTTAAAATGTGACTTTGCCTGCAGAGAGGAAGATGAATTCATTAATTGAAGCAGAGTTGGACCAGTCCAGGACCAGTTAACCCACTGTGAAGAAAACTCTAGAATCCAGTTGTGAGAAGATGCTAGCTTAGGTTAGGATAGTGGTAATCCTTAAGAAAAGTGGATGGATTTTAGAGGCACAAAGGTGTATGTGTTGATTCTGAGTTCTTTGTATCAGGCAATTAATGTTCATCATTTATTTTAAACTTTATCTTCAGTAAATGATTAACTTCCCCAAAACAAGACTCTTCTTTCTCTATTTTCTCCAGCTTTATCTTCCTTTGCTGTCGCTTTCTCCACACAGTGGAACGCAGCTTAACTTGGAGGGGAAAAAAGGCCTAAACCAGACCTTTCAACTCTGATGCTTCTTTTCAGTTGAACAGTGCAGTTATTTTTTTTCCTTTCTTTTTCTGGTGTTGCTGGAGGAGCTATGGGGTAGTAAGAGGTAGAGGGATGGATGGACGTGTTTGGAATATGGCCAAGACATCTTTATCTTTAAGAAGTCCTGAGAAATCTGGCTATTATACATCCTGATCGAGTCTCATAATGTTTTCCAAGCAAATGAGACCACTTTGTAAAAAGCAAAAGCATCTTCTCACCAGGAAAGGGGCCATGTGCAAGAGGAGGAGGTGTAAATGGAGAGAAGCCGCCAGCCCTTTCAGAAAGCTGCATGATGTAACAGCCCCACTACACGGCCTCATTTGTGCTGGAAAATTTTAAGTAGAGAAATATAATCCTGTCCCATTAGCATAGCAACAAGTTTGTTCTCAGTATAATAAACGTGGTTCCAACATGGCGTTCAGCCCCATTTTGCACGCCCTTCTGTCTCACCTTTCGGTGCCAATGCCACTGAAGTCCTCATGGAAAGACAGCCTTTGAAAGAACCCTGCTGGCTTTTTGGCTGCCTGTTGGCAACAGAGGAGACGAGGAGGACAGGAGTGTACATTTGTAAAGTTCCACTTGCTTATCTTACTCAGGAACAGCATTTTATCCTTTCAAGCTCATCCCCCAGCCACTGTAATTAGGCTTTCCAGAAACAGTCTTGCAGCTGTCTTGACATCACAGTAGCATTTTGAAAAGCTTGGACAGTTACCAGTTCATCAACCTGGCAAGACGTTGCAGCAGACCCAAAGATTTCACTGGATCTTGGTGGATGCCATTAGTTCCCAGAAAGGAAATAGAAAAATTTTTATAACAATATGCAAAGAAGTCATTCAGGAGTGGGCTTACTGAGTCCGAACTTTTGTCTTCAAACCTAGCAACAAGTCTTTTCAGATTGAATCATTTACTTACGGGGGGTATAAATGAGCGTGGAGTTCTTTCATTGATGAAGAGGCAAGGGAAAAAGGTAATTGGAGAAAGAGGTAGGGTGGGAAAGAGAGATACATGGACAAAGAGAGTGGAGAAGAAAGGCAAGAGGCAGAGGAGTGTCTTGAGCTGTAAGCTTCCTGAGGTCAAGATTCAAGTTTTCAGCACTCTTCTTTTAAACATGATGGTACGTACGATCATGTTGATACTGTTGGGGTACCTACCCCAACTGAGCATCAGTGATTTTGCAGTCAGACCAAAAATCTCTATCATGTATCAAGGTCTTCTTCTTCTTTTTTTTTAAAATTGAAGTATAGTTGATTTACAATGTTGTGTTAGTTATTGCTGTACAGCAGTGACTCAGTTATACATCTATATATATACATTCTTTTTCATATTCATTTCCACTATGGTTTATCACAGGATATTGAATATAGCTCCCTGTGCTATAGAGCAGGTCCTTGCTGTTTATCCATTCTATATATACAGGTTGCATCTGCTTATCCCAAACTCCCAATTCATCCGTCTCCCACCCCCCTCCCCCTTGGCATCCACCAGGCTCTTCTCTATGTCCGTGATTCTGTTTCTGTTTCGTAGATAGGTTCATTTGTGTCATATTTGAGATTACACATGTAAGTGATATCATATGGTATTTGTCTTTCTCTTTCTTACTTCACTTAGTATGGTAATCTCTAGGTCCATCCGTATTGTTGCAAATAGAATGATTTTGTTCTTTTTAGGGCTGAGTAGTATTCCATTGTATATATGTACCACATCTTCTTTATCCATTCATCTGTTGATGGACATTTAGTTTGTTTCCGTGTCTTGGCTATTGTGAATAGTGCTGCTGTGAACACAGGGCTGTATGTATCTTTTTGAATTATAATTTTGTCTGGATATATGCCCAGGGGTGGGATTGCTGGATCATATGGTAATTCTATTTTTAGTTTTCTGAGGAACCTCCATACTGTTCCACAGCGGCTACACCAGCTTACATTCCCACCAACAGTGTAGGAGGGTTCCTTTTTCTCCACACCCTCTCCAGCATTCGTTACTTGTAGACTTTTTAGTGATGGCCATTCTGTCTAGGTCTTCTATAATGAGAGAATCTTGAATTCAACAACACCAGAATTGTCTGCTGTAGGTCATCAGGAGCCTTTTCTCTTAGGTGGAGTAGAGTTGTCCAATAAAATTTCCAGTGATAGTGGACATGTTCTCTCCCCTGCCATCAAAGAATTTGAAATGCGGCTAGTACGATTAAGGAACTGAAATTTAAAATGTTTAAATTTTAATTAAGCTACATATGGCTAGTGGCTTACCATAGCAGATAGGGCAGTGGAGAGCTGAAGTTACACACTGGAGGTGTTTACTGTACTGTCACATCCTAAGGGCGGAAGGGACAAGCACCCACCCCCACCCAAGATTAGAGGAGAGCTATTCTGGAATCATTAACGGAACCCTCTGAAATGAACCTCAAACTCTCAAATGATAGAGAAAGGCATTTGAGGGACAGAATAAAACCTTATGCCCTTGGGCTAGAGCCATGCCCATTACCCTTTAGGCTTTGACTCCATTTCTTTTTCAAAATCTAGTCATTGCCAGTATTTCTAGCATCACTGCAGAAGGAGAAAGAATAACTTCTGATTTTGATTTATACCTGCAGGACCAGCACAGTGCTGAGTCGCTAGTTCAAAGATGCTTACTAAATAAACAGTAGGTTCTAAAAGGGAATCTTCAAATTTACTTATAATATGACTCTTATGGAATGTGATTTCCCAATGCTGGGAGTGGAGAAAGAATATTTTTCTCCTCTAATTGCAAATGTGTGATTGCTTTAAAAAATACTTTTGCTTGTAGGTGACACCTTCCATTTGAGCCATAAGCAGGGTTATCTATGTTCTTCAGATTTCTCCTGTTGTCATTGTCTCACTGAGGCATTAGTGAATAGGACAGGAGCTATTTGGGGGTAGATTTGCCCCCTGGTACTTGTGCTCTGCCTGTGTACCTCAGTAAAAGTGGCATGTAGGCAAAAGAGAGAGGCAGCATTTGGCCCAGTGATTCCACTGCAGCTGCTAAAACAGAAATGCCAATGCAAAGCTGAGCCACTAATTGGAAATGGAATAAACTAAAGAAATCTTGGTTCAAATGGCAGCTATATTTTTTCAAGAGAAGGTTTCAGTTGAAATGCCAAAAGAGACAGTTAGCCAAAACATTTGTCTATGGAAATTTCTCTTCTCTATTTTATTCAGATATACAGCTGGGTGCCAAGCAAAGCGCTTCTTGAGAACACATGTCATGGATAAACCAAGATGTTTATTTTCCTAAGCCGCAGATCAGATTGAACTGGCAACAAATAGTTCAATTAGCATGGCTGCTAATAGGCTGACCCCTGCAGGCTACAATAAATGAAATCCACGCGTTGGAACTGAGCTCCTAGGAAGCCCACATCAAAGTTAAGGTTGTTAGTGAGGCACCTATAGCAGGTTTTCAGTTTTTATGAAACATCAGGATGAGAAAGTGTCAGGTTAAGAACTCATGTGCATGTTCTGTACAGCTGCCATTTACTTAATACATTTTGCATGGTATTCTTCCATGGCTCTTACACAAGGGCTAAGTTCTACATTATTCTTCGGTTTTAGTGTCAGGAAAATGCTTTCTTCTTCTGTTGAGCTGGTATAATTCCTGATATCAGTCATTAAAACAGCACATCTAACCTTCATGTCCCTTTTGCCCTGGATTCCTGAAAACTAAGAGCTGAATTCACTGTTCAATTACATTATTGTCCCTGGCTTCTATTTCTCTACCCCTACCTGGTTAAGAGCAAGCTCCGAAGATACTGGTAGTCAAGGGGGAATTTAGCTCTCTCCTTGCTGACTAATTTTGAACAAGTCACTTTTCTTACTGAGCCCTAATTTACTTATCTATAAAGTGGGGTCATAAATTTTATTTCTTAGGTGTTTTGCTATAGTGGTGATTCATAATAAACACTCAAAAATGCTAATTATTGAATTTTAAATTATTCTTTTGACCTGCAACATATTTGGAAGCAAATGACATTAGTGAGATAATCAAAACGTAGTTTGAGGGTAATTATTGAAAGGACTGAACCAAAATGGGTATATTGACATTGCTTTTTCTTTGTTGACAGTTCCTTCCAAAGGTAAAATTTACATACGGTGAAATGTACAAATCTTAGGTGTTCAAGTCAATGAATTTTGACAAATGTACATACTCATGTGGCCCGTAACCCTATTAAGATACAGAGCATTTCCATCACCCAGGAACTTCCCCTTGGGCCTTTTCCAGTCAACTCCTTCTCACTTGGAGACAAAACTTTCCTGAATCATTTCACTATAGACTTCTTTTGCCTGTTTTGAAACTCCATGTAAATGGCATCTTACACTGTGTCCTCTTTTGTGTCTTGCGTCTTTTGCTCAATGTGTGTCTTGAGAGTCATCCATGTGGTTGAGGATATAAATAGTTCCCTCCCTTTTAATGCTAAATACCTCCTGTTGTGTGAAGATACCACACCTGTTTATTCATGCTCCTGTTGATGGACATTTGACTGTTTTCAACTTCTGGCTACCATGAATAGAGCTGCTGTGAACATTCTTGTACAAGCCCTTTTGTAGTCATATGTTTTCATCATTCCTGGAAAAAGACGCAAACATAGACTCACTGTGTCAAGTGATTGTATCATTTTACATTTCCACCAGCAAAGTATGAGTGTTCTTCACCTAGACTGGGTGTTACCAGTCTTTTTGAAAACAACACACACACACTGCTATATTTAAAACAGATAACCAACAAGGACCTAATGTTAAAAACAAAAACAGGGGCTTCCCTGGTGGCGCAGTGGTTGAGAGTCCGCCTGCCGATGCAGGGGACGCGGGTTCGTGCCCCGGTCCGGGAGGATGCCACATACCGTGGAGCGGCTGGGCCCGTGAGCCATGGCCGCTGAGCCTGCGCGTCCGGAGCCTGTGCTCCGCAACGGGAGAGGCCACAACGGTGAGAGGCCCGCGTACCGCAAAAAACAACAACAACAACAAAGAAAGCAAACCAACCAACAAACAAAAAAAACACACTTGTATTATTGAAAGAAAATTTATGTATTTTTACATTTTTTAAAATAAACATTTAATTTTGGAATAATTTTAGATTTACAGAGTGATTTCAGATAGTGCAGAGACTTTCCATTTATCTGGTACCAAGTCTTCTCTACTACCAACATCATACATTAGTATGATACATTTGCTACAGTTAATTAATCAATATTGATACATTGTTATTAAGTAAACTAAAGCCCATACTTTATTCAGATTTCCTCAGTTTTTTCCTAATGTCCATTTTTTGTTGTAGAATCCCATCTAGGGTTTTGCATGATATCTATTAGACATAATTCTTTAGGCTTCGCTTGGCTGTGACAGTTTCTCTGACTTTCCTTGTGTTTGATGCCCTTCACAGTTTTTAGAAGTACTGGTATTCTGTAGAAGGTCCTTCAGTTGGGATTTATCTGATGTTTTTCTCATGATTAGGCTGGAGTCATGTGTTTCGGGGAAGAAGGTCACCCGGAAGTAGAATGCCATTCTCATCACATCATATAAAGAATACATACTGTCATTATGACTTATCACTGTTGAGGTTAACCTTGAGTCCCTGGCTTCAAATAGGGTTGATCTAGTTTTTCCACTGTAAAGTTAACTCTCTTGTTTTCCCCTTTCTATACTGTACTCTAGAGGGAAGGCAGTATGCACAGGCCACGCTTTAGGAATGGGAAACTATGTTGTACCTCCTTAAGTGTGAAGTAGGTACATAATTTATTTTGGACTCTTCTCCACTGGTGATTTGTCTGTTATCTCTTATTTACTTATTTATTTAATCATTTATATCAGTATGGATACATAGATATTTATTTTATATTTTGGGTTATAATCCAATACTAATCTTATTTTTGTCTAAATTGTTCCAGCTTTGGCCATTGGGAATGCTTTCAGTTAGCTCTTGTGATACCTCCATCATATTGTTGTATGTGCAATTTTTTTTTTTTTTTTTTTTTTTTGCGGTACGCGGGCCTCTCACTGTTGTGGCCTCTCCCGTTGCAGAGCACAGGCTCCGGACGCGCAGGCTCAGTGGCCATGGCTCACGGGCCCAGCCGCTCCGCGGCATGTGGAATCATCCCGGACTGGGGCACGAACCCGCGTCCCCTGCATCGGCAGGCGGACTCTCAACCACTGCACCACCAGGGAAGCCCCCTGCATTTTTTTTTTTTTTTAAGCATTTCGTTACTTTTTGGTGCTACAAAATGCTCCAGGGTAAGTCCTAGAATCAGCCATTTCCCCAAGGAGCCCTGGTTCCTTTTACTGAGACTGGTATTTAGAAACCAAGAAATGCCTGGTAGGTGTGCTCATTGTTGCTGGGTATTCTTACTTCTCAGCTGACAGAGCAAGGAAATAAATATGTGTGTATGTGTACTAAACTATGTTTGTACACATATCTAAAAATATTTCTATATGCAACCATCTGTGTCTGTATTAAGTTAAACCTGAGTTCATACTGATGTCTCTAATCCATCATCACATGGATCATTCTAGCCTAGTCCCCTTGCTTATCTGTAACTTCCTACTGCAATAGTGAGAAGCCTGGCTTCCAATATCTGGTATCCATTATTTTTTTTCTTTTACATATGCCATTGGTGTTATATTTAAACATTTATTACCAACTCTAATGTCATGTAGATTTTCTGCCATGTTCTCTTCCAGAGGTTTTACAGTTTGGCATTTTACTTTAGGTCCATGATCCATTTTGAGTTAATTATATGTGAGGTATAAGATTCACTTTTTTTTTGTTTTTTTGCATATGGACATTCAGTTGTTCTAGTGTCTTTGTTGAAAAGATTATTCCTTTGATCATTTTTCAAAAAGCAGCTGACTGTGTGTGAGTCTGTTTATGGACTCTTTATTCTATTGTAAGTATCTGTATATATATTCTTTCACCAATACAACACTGTATTGATTACTGACTTACAAACTTGTAATAATCTTGAAATCTAGTATTGTGAGTCTTCCAGCTTCATTCTTCTTAAGTATTACGTTGGCTATTCTAAGTCCTCGACATTCCAAGTGTACTTTAGAATTAATTTGTTGATGTCTACAAATTAGCCTCCTAATGGGGGTAAAGTTGAATTTATAAATCAAGTTGGGAAAAACAGACATGTTTACAATACTGTTTCTTTCAATCTGAAAACAAAATCATCTATTTGTTTAGATTATTTTATTTCTTCAGAGTTTTACAGTTTTCTGCTTATCGATCTTGTATGTATTTTGTTAGATTCGTACCTAAGTATTTCATTTGGGGGACTACTATAAATGGTATTGTGTTTTTATTTCAAATTCCAATTAATTGTTGCAGGTATATAGGAAAGCCACTGAATTTTGTATATTAACCTTGTATCCTGAACCCTTGTTGTAATCACTTATTAATTCCAGGAGAGTTTTTTTTCATTGTTGATTCTTTGGATTTTCTGTATAAACAATTATGTTATCTGTGACCAGAGATCATTTTATTTATTCCTCCCCAATCTGTGTATATCTTATGCTTTATTGAATTAGATAGGGCTTCTAGTACAGTGTTGAATAGGAGTGGTGAGAAGAGGCCATCTTACCTTTAGGTTTGATGTCAGCTGTTCAATTTTTTTAGATGTTCTTTATCAAGTTGAGGAAGTTCCTCTGTATTCCTAGTTTGCTGAGAATTTTTATTGTGAAGGGGTATTGGATTTTGTCACATGCTTTTTCTGTGTCAATTGACATCATATAATTTTTCTTGTTTAGTCCGTTGATGTGGTGGGTTACATTGATTGACTTAATTGAACTAGCCTTGCATACCAAGAATAAACCACACTTGGCCATGGTCTATAATTCTTTTTATACATTACTGGATTCTATTTGCTAATATTTTGTGAGAATTTTTGTGTCCATGTTCATGAGAGATATTGGTTTGTATTTTTCCTTTCTTGTCAGATGTTTTTGTCTGGTTTTGGTAGTAGGGAAACGCTAGCCTCATAGAATAGGTGAAGAACTGTTTCTTCTGCCTCTGTTTTTCCTGAAAATACCATGGAGAAGTGGTATAATTTCTTACATAAATATTTGGTAGAATTCACCAGTGTATCCGTTTGGGCCTGGTCCTTTATTTTTTTGAAGGTTATGAATTATTGATTCAATTTCTTTAATAGGTATAGGGATATTCAGATTACCTCTTTCTCCTTGTATGTTTTGGAAGTTTGCACCTCTCAAGAAATTGGTCCATTTCATCTAAATTATCAAATTTGTGGACATTGAGTTTTTTCATACTTTTCTCTGTTACCCTTCTAATGTCCATGGGATCAGTAGTCATGGCCCCTCTTTCAATTCTAATTTACCTATTCTCTTTCTTTGTCTGTTAGCCTAGCTAGAATTTTATCAATTTTATTGATCATTTCAATGAACCAGGTTTTAGTTTTATTGAGTTTATCTATTGTTTTCCCTTTTTCAGTTTCATTGCTTTATGCTCTAATTTTTATTACTTCTTTTATTCAGTTTGCTTTATGTTCAGATTGCTTTTCTTTCTCTAGTTTCCCGAGGTGGAAGTTTAGGTTATTGATTTTAGGTTGTTCTTCTTTTTAAACATATGCATTTAATGCTGTACATTTTCTTCTAAGCACTGCTTTTGCTAATCCCACAAATTTGATAATTTGCATTTAATTTCTATTTAGTTCAAGATACTTAAATTACTTTCAAGACTTCTTTGATCCATATGTTATTTTGAGGTGTGTTCTTTAATTTCCAAATATTTGGGGGATTTTCCAGTTATTTTCCATTATGGATTTCTAGTTTAATTCCACTGTGATCTGAGAACAAAATTTGTATAATTTCTATTTTTTTAATTTGGTAAAGTGTGTTCTCTGGCCTAGAATGTAGTCTGTCTTTGTGATTGTTCCATGTAAACTTGAGAAGAATGTTCATTCAGCTTTTTTCTTTTTTTAGTTTGCTTACTCTTTATTTACCTTGTGATATAATTGGCATATGACATTATGTTTGTTTCACGTGTCCAACATAATGATTTGATATTTGTATATAGAGCAGAATGATCACCACAATAAGTCAGATTGCCTTTTTTGAAAGAAGTATTCTAAAATTTTCATTTAGTCCACGTTGGTTGATAGTGTTGTTCAGGTCAACGATATCCTCATTGATTTTCTGCCTATTTAATCTCTCAGTTACTGACAGGAGGTTTTGAAGTCTGCAACTGTAATACTAAGTATGTCTATTTCTTCTTTCAGTTCTATCAGTTTTTGTTTCATATATTTTGATGCTCTATTATTTTTTATTTATTTATTTATTTTGCGGTACGCGGGCCTCTCACTGTTGTGGCCTCTCCCGTTGCGGAGCACAGGCTCCGGACGCGCAGGCTCAGCGTCCATGGCTCACGGGCCCAGCCGCTCCGCGGCATGTGGGATCTTCCCGGACCAGGGCACGAACCCGTGTCCCCTGCATCGGCAGGCGGACTTTCAACCACTGCGCCACCAGGGAAGCCCTTGATGCTCTATTTTTAAGCGCACGCATGGTTATAATTGTTACATCTACTTTGTGTGAAATTTATGTAGCTACCCCAGCTTTCTTCTTATTACCATTAACAATAGTATATCTTTCTCTTTCCTTTTGATATTAAGCTGTCTATATTTAAAGTGGGTTTCTTACAAATAACACAGTTTTGTGTCTTTAACAAAAACTACTCTGACAGTCCTTGTCTTTTAGAGTATTTTTACCAGTCATATTTTAAATGACTATTAATATAGCATTTGAATTAATAGCAGTCGTGTTTGTAATTGTTTTGTATTCATTGTCAGAAGCTTTTTGTCCTGTCTCCTTTGGTTTTATAGGAGCTTTTTATATGATCATATTTTATCTCCTTTTTGAGTATATCAATCATACTTTGTTTTTAATTGTTTCCCTAGATTTTAAAATATCAATATTTAATTTTAACCAATGTTAGATCACTTTCAAATGACACTTCTGTTTCAAATGTAGTGCAGGTACCTTATAATAGAGCATTCCTAATTCCACTCTCCTGTTTCTTATGACATGGTTGTCATTCATTCCACTTATCACTATGCTGTAATAACCCAATACGTAATTACCATTACTACTTTAAACAGTTATCTTTTATATCAATTAATAGTAAGAAAAGTCAATATTTTACTTTACCTTTATTCCTTCTCTGATGCTCTTCATTTCTTATTTATATCCAAATTTGTGGTATATATAATTTTCCTTCTACGTGAAGAAAATACTTTCTGATTTCCTTCAAGGCAGGCCTGATGGTGATGAATTCCCCATTTTTCATTGTTTGAAAAATCAATTTATTTAAAGTAAAAAAAAAAGTTCACCCATTTCTGCTATGCCCCACTCTCTGCCACCAAATTGTTCTCTGTATCTATGAGCTTGGTGTTTTTCTTCCTCCCTCCCTCCCTTCCCCCTTTCCTTCCTTCCCTTCCTCCTTCCTTTCTCCCTTCCTTCCTTCCTTTCTCCTTTCCTTTCCTCCCTCCTTCCTCCCTCCCTCCCTCCCTTTCTCCCTAACTTCCTTCCTTCCCTCCTTCCTCTCTTTCTTTCTTTTCTTGCTTCCACATATAAGAATGATCATATGGTATTTGTCTTTCTTGTTCTGATTTACTTTACTTAGCATAGTGTCC
The DNA here is from genome assembly GCF_005190385.1 of Monodon monoceros. Lineage (NCBI taxonomy): Eukaryota > Metazoa > Chordata > Mammalia > Artiodactyla > Monodontidae > Monodon > Monodon monoceros. The sequence goes on from NW_021703778.1 coordinate 6,014,802, forward strand.
TCAAATTCCATCCATGTTGTTACAAATGGCAAGATGTAATTCTTTTTTATGGCTGAAAACTATTTTCAGTGTGTATGTTCTGTGCGTGTGTGTGTGTGTGTGTGTGTATCACATTTTTATCCATTCATCCATTGATAGACACTTAGGTTGTTTTCATATCTTGGTTATTGTAAATAATGTTGCAGCACACATGGGAGTGCATATATCTTTTCATATTGGTATTTTCGTTTTCTTGAGATGAATACCCAACAGTGCAATAGCTGAATCATATGTTCTATTTTTAATTTTGGGGGAACCTCCATACTTTTTTCATAGTGGTTGTACCAGTTTACATTCCCACCAGCAATGCACAAGGGTTCCCTTTTCCCCACATCCCTGCCAATACTGGTTATTTCTTGTCTTTTTGATAATAGCCATTCTAACAGGTGTGGAGTGATATCTCATTGTGGTTTGATTTGCATTTTCCTTGTGATTAACGATGTTGAGCACTTCTTTTTTTAATGTTCCCGTTGGCCATCTATGTTTTCTTTGGAAAAATGTCTATTCACATCTACTATACAATCTTTTTTTTAATCTTTATTTATTTGTTTATTTATTTATGGCTGCGGTGGTTCTTCATTGCGGTGAGCAGGGGCTACTCTTTGTTGCAGTGCACGGGCTTCTGATTGTGGTGGCTTCTTTTGTTGTGGAGCACGGGTTCTAGGCTGCGGACTTCAGTAGTTGTGGCACACGGCCTCAGTAGTTGTGGCACATGGCCTCAGTAGTTGTGACTCATGGGCTCAGAGCTCAGGCTCAGTAGTTGTGGTGCATGGGCTTAGTTGCCCCATGGCATGTGGGATCTCCCTGGACCAGGGCTTGAACTTGTGGCCCCTGCATTGGCAGGCGGATTCTTAACCACTGTGGCACCAGGGAAGTCCCTACTATACAGTCTTTATTCAGATTGTTTTTTCCTTTTGTTATTGAGTTGTATGTTTTGTATATTTTGCGTATTTTGGATATTACACCTTATCAGGTATATGATTTGCAAATATTTTCTCCCATTCATTAGGTTGCCTTTTCATTTTGTTGATGGTTTCCTTTGCCATACAGAAGCATTTTGGTTTAATGTAGTCCCAGTGTTTGATTTTTGCTTTTGTTGCTTTTGGTGTCAGATTTTAAAAAATCATTGCCAAAACCTATGTCAAGGAGCTTACTGCCTATATTTTCTTCTAGGAGTTTTATAGATTCTGGTCTTATATTCAGGTCTTTGAGTTAGTTTTTTGTGTACGGTGTAAGACAGTTGTCCAGTTTCATTCTTTTGCATGGGACTGTGTAGTTTTCCCAACACCGTATGTTGAGGAGACTGTCCTTTCTTTATTGTATATTCTTGGCTCCTCTGTTATAAATTAATCGGGTTTATTTCTGGACTCTCGATTCTGTCCCATTGATCTGTGTGTCTGTTTGTATGCCAGTACCATATTGGGTTTTTTGTTTGTTTTTGTTTTTATATTCTTTTGTTGTTTTATTTTGAATGTCTCTAGAAATGTCTGCTGTTGGTTTAAGATAGAAAATTCTTCCTTAACATGATGAGGAAAGTCCATTTTAGGTTTTCAGGAATGAGTGTTGTGTTATTAAATGTTATTCTGATATCTATTATAGAAGATCATGTGTATTTTGACTGCTGGGCATATTAATACATTTCAAAATACTAAGCCATCCTTGCTTAACCAATCTAATTATAGTAGATTAAAACATGTTGTGAAATATAATTTCTCTATTATTTCACTTACAGTTTTCTATTTAAACTCACAATAAATTTCTTAAAACAAATCCCCAAATTTCACAAATAAAATCTTAAGCTTTAAAAGATATATCAGATTGGGAATTCCCCAGTGGTCCAGTGGTTAGGACTTCATGCTTTCACTGCTGAGGGCCTGGGTTCGATCCCTGGTTGGGGAACTAAGATCTCACAAGCTGAGTGGTGCAGCCAGAAAAAGAAAACCACCAAAAAACATAAAAACAGAAGGCATTACTGCTTCTTACAATACCACACACCTGGTGAAGCCTCCCCTGGAAAACCAGAGGGAACAATACAATAAGGAAAGTTCTGCTGTCCAACAGGCCAGCTTCACTGCAAACCCAATTACTTCAAACAGGAAGAGACACAGCCCTACACCTGGACAGGAAGGCGATGCCTACTTTGCTATCCAGCAGGAAGAAAATGTCTCTCTTCCCAAGGGCAGCCCAGCCAATCAGAAACTGTAGTCACCCAACCAATGAGAAACCTCTTCCTGAAAAGGACTCTGCTTGTTATTGCCCCTCCCTAGGTCCCTACCCACATGCCCTATAAAAGCAAGCTCCCCTTCCTGGTTCTCTGGATTTGCCTATGGCCTGCCATAGTCTGTATTTGCCAAATTGCAATTCTTCTGGCTATTCTCAAATAAATTCACTTTAGCTGATAAAATAACTGCCTATTATTAAAGTTGACAAACTCAGTCTAGTACCCACTAGGGTTTAGCCTTACACTTAAACTGTGTTGCTAGACTGGTTTCACACTACAAACTTCTAGACATTAAAATTCACAAAATAAGACACAGCTAAGGGACTTCCCTGGCGGTCCAGTGGTTAGGACTCCATGCCCTCACTGCAGAGGGCACAGGTTCAACCCATGGTCGGAGAACTAAGACCCTGAGGCACGGTTAAAAATCGTTTGTTACTGGCATTTGACTTAAAATCGATATGAGCCTCCACTGCTTTTAAAACAGACAAGATAATACAAAGTATTCTTTATCAGAGTATTCACAATTTGCAATTAAGTATCAGTGTATATCTAACTCTGTTTCCCTTTTAGCCTATAAGCTCCAGGAGGGTAGGAGTCAACTTATGTTTGTTTACTCTACTACTTATGCTTTTCTGTTTGTCCCCTTCAAATCTCTCCACCTTGACGCATCACTGTGTTCTCTTTCCTTGTGCTTGCGTTCAATTAATAGGAGCTCCAACAAAGGATGGAAAAGAATGAGATACACATATACACACACCACACACAAATGCTCTTGCTATCTCAATTTACATTAACTTCCCTCCAAGGCCTAAACTTCCTTTTTCGATAACAGTCTTTGCAGAACATTTCCTTCTCATTAAACAAAGAAAGAAACAAACCCACATACATGATTAAATGAAAATACAGATCTAGTTCAATCCTCAGTTAGGTTTTTTTTCCTTAGTATATAAACAAAGAGTAGTAAGCTTTATAAGAAACTATATACTGAGAAATATTTCTCTCTAAATCTAACCAATTAAAACAATCCTTATTAATGGTCAGAAAGAATCCAGTTTTTGGCAAAGAAGTAGGTCTTCTTCCTTTTGTTCTTAAAGGACTACTTGTAAAAGTATTTGATTAAGAATCCGCCTGCCAATGCAAGGGACATGGATTCGAGCCCTGGTCCAGGAAGATCCCACATGCCGTGGAGCAACCAAGCCCATGCGCCACAACTACTGAGCCTGAGCTCTACAGGCCGTGAACCACAACTACTGAGCCCATGTGCCACAACTACTGAAGCCCGTGCGCCTAGAGCCCGTGCTCCGCAACAAGAGAAGCCACCGCAGTGAGAAGCCCACTCACCACAACAAAGAGTAGCCCCTGCTTGCTGCAACTAGAGAAAGCCCACGCACAGCAACGAAGACCCAACGCAGCCAAAAATAAAATAAATTAAAAAACAAAAAACCCCCCGCTATATTCTATTAAGAACCTATTAAAAATGTAAAACAGGGACTTGCCTGGCAGTCCAGTGGTTCAGATGCCTCAATTCAAATGCAGGGGTTGTGGGTTCAATCCCTAGTCGGGGAACTAGGATCCCACATGCCCTGTGGCGTGGCCAAAAAATAAAGTAAAATAAAACCAAAAGAACCATTAACAATGATGACAAAATCCATGACTCCTTAATTTAGATGATCATCCCCTTTTACTAAGAACCTAAGTCTCCATGGAATAAAACTCAGGAAAGGAGAATCAATTTTACACCTCATTCCATAGGACTTTAGTTTCTGAAGTACCAGAAATAACTTATTTCACTTGTAGGAAGGTTCCACAGAATGGAGTCAAGGTAAAACAATAAAACACGTAGTCAGTACATGTGAAGTAAAAAGGTGTATATTCTACATATATTCATAAAAGAAATATTTAGTTCAAAAAATTAAAAGCCTGATCTAAGACTGGAATTATTCTGGGACTGCCTGGTAGTAATGCTTAGCTCTTACTGTGTTTGTATCATGAATATATATATGAACTATTAAAACTTAATATGATATAGTCAATAGATAACTCTGTCCTACATTTATGTTTATTAAAAACTGCCACAAACAAACAAAGCCTGTACAAAAAGCAGCCAGGGCATTGATCACTTTGAAATCATAATCTTGAGAGACACAATTTGCTTATTAGGACTCCACCATCTTCTAACTTAGCCATGTGTCTTCCTCTGCCACGTCTTCTTCTTCTTCGTCTGTCATAAACAAACAAAACTACTTTGAAATGGTAGTTTTGAGAGATGTTATCACCTAGGACCACCTCTTCCTCTGCCTCGGCCTCGTCCTCGGCCTCTTCCTGCAACAGCTTCCCTTTTCTTAGACTTCACCTTTGGTTCAACATCCACGAGAAGTGTATCCAGAGGTAAGCTGTCTGGCAGAATAAAATACTGAATGTTATTTCTGCAAATACTCAGTGTTTCCAGCTGTACAGGTTCTCTGTTCTTCAGGGTCATTTTCACAGCTTTAAGATGTGTATTCATGCTTACATCTACACCGGTGATTGTTCCATGGACCTGTGTTCTATTCTTTAATTCAGTGGTTACAATTTCGTGGCCCAATTTCATCAAAAATCTCATGAGCTTCATCCTAGCAGCGCCGTCACCCTTTTGATCCAATAGTGCACAAAACCTGACAACCAAGCACCGACCGGCTGCGAGTATGAATGGCCCATATTGTTTTAATTACTGTAGCTTTGTAAGGTAGTTTGAAACCAGAGCACATGACATCTCCAGCTTTGCTCTTATTTCTCAAGATTGTTCTGGCTATTTAGGGACTTTTGTGATTTCATACAAATTTTAGGACTATTTATTCTCCTTCACTTTTGAAGGATGCTTTCACTAGAATTCTACTTTTTTTTTTTTCTTTTAAGACTTTTAGTATTTCACTCCACTTTCTTCTCACTTGCATGGTTTCTGATAAGAAATCTTCTGTAAATCTTATCTGTTCCAAACATTTCCTTCTCTCTCCTTCCATTTTTATACTTCTTATTGATTTAAACTGTGAGTTTATATATATAATGCTATTGAATTTTTGGAATATAAATCTAGTTGTCAAATTTTATTACTGACATTGTATTAAAACTTATCCACAATTATTTGGATGTACCTCTACATTTTACAGGTTACATTTTTCATCTTCAATTCTTTTATACCATGAATTATAAGTTTTTTATTTGGATTGAGCTCTTGGTCAGCTGAAATTTAGTTCACTAGGTATTTCAGGAAGAGTTCATGGTTGGTATAATTTCTAGGTTCTTCAGTGGCCAAGAATATCTTTTTTGCCTTCATACATAATCACCAACTGACTTGACCATGAAATTCTCGTACTCAGGTTCCCTTCAAAACTATGTAGACTTTGCCCTGTGACTTTTGTTGTTTAGTGGTACAAAGAAGTTTGTGGTCTGCTAAAATATTTTGCCTTGGTAAATATCTTTTTTCCTTCCTAAATGGTTTTAATAATTTTTATCCTTGAAATTCAAAAATTTTATCAAGGTATGTCTAGATGTTTGTCTCATTTCATAAATTTTGTTAGTAATTCTTGACCTCTTTCAATTTTAATAGTCATGTGTTTCTTCCAGTCAGAAAGTTCTTTTTATTATGAAATATTTAAAATACATGGAAGAGTGAATAAAATCTTTATAATGCATGTCCCTATATTTACCACTCAGTTTTAGTAAATCATATTAGTCTGCCACATATGCCACAATAATTTCTAATAAACTAAATTTTATAGCTGTAGTTGAAACTTCTTGAGCAACCTTCCACTACCCCAATTCGCCTTTTAAACCTAAATGTAAACACTTTTCTAATTTTTGTGTCCATCTTTCTTACACATTTCTCTATACTGTTATATACGTGAATTCAAAAAACATATTACTTTGCATCTTTTCATTTTAAATGCTATGGAATCATATTGTATCTATATTTCTGAATCTTACATTTTGCAGTCTACATTATGTTTTTGAGACTTTGCTATGGTGGTAGCTGCAGCTTTCTTTGGTTCATTTTATTGTGCTGCCTCATTCTGTTATGTAAATATCACAATTAATTTATCCATTTTTATGTTGATGGACATTTAGGTGGTTTCCAAATGTCCACAAATATAAATCATGCTGCAATGAATATTCATTCACATGTCTTCTGTGAGAGTTTCTCTAGGTTTTGTACCAAGAAGTGTAGTTCCTTGCAGCAGGCATGATGACCTTCAAGAGTAATATTATTAAGGAGATAGTGCTTACATAGTTCTTACTATGTGCTAGACACTCTTCTATATACTTAACTGATACAGACTCATTTAACCTTTCAGAATAACTGTATGAGGTAGGTACTATTCACTACCCACATTTTAGGATTAAAATACAAGTCACAGTAATTTTAAGTGACTTGTCCAAGGTCACACAGATGCAAGTAATAGAACCAGGGTTTGAACTCAGGTAATCTTGTCCAGAGTCTGCACATTTAACCGCTGTGATACACTGGACAAAAAGTATTCTGTTTCTTCTTGATTCAGGTTTAAGAAGTCATATTTTATTTAGGAATTTGTCTAACTTTTCAAATTTTTCACATAATGTTTTTCATTATATGTCCTTATCTCTATCACCTCTGCTCTATGTATATGTCTATTTTTGTATCTCCAATGTTATTTATTATGCCTCTTCTCTTCTTTGAACATATGAAATATAATTATATTTTAATGTCCTTGTAGAAAATTCTAACATCTGCATCAGTTCTGGATTGGTTTCTATTTATTAATTTTTCTCATTGCAGGTCATAATTTCTTGACTCTTTCATACTTGATAATATTTAATTGGATGCAAACATTGAGATTTTTATTAGGAGTTGATATTTTGCATTCCTATAAATAGTTTTGTACATTGATCTGGGATGCAGTTAAGTAGACTTGTTGGAAGTGTAAATGTGAATCCAGCTCCATGTGAGAGCAGCCAATGGTTATAGCTTCTCAGAAGAAACTTCCCTCTTGCCTTTGGAGGTATGTCAGAGACAGATTTTCTTGTTTTCCTTATAAAGAATTTTTTCCCTAGCCCAATTTATTTGAATGAAAGGAGGGGAAACCCTTCCATCCAGCGTTCCTAGCTTTATGTAGGGGTCTCAAGTTCAGGTACCTTCCCTGCAAGTGTTCAATGCCACATCTCCCATTTCATTGGACGTTCATCCCTGAATTTATTAAATTGTATTTTGACGTTTGCTCCTAGAGTATTATTGGTTTCCTTTATCATTCTGGTTTAATGATCAAGGATTTCATTTTTTTAATCCTTGGGTTATTTTTTTCTTACATCGTTGAGAATACCACACTGCAACTTTAAATATTATTGTCAGAATTTTTTTGACATTTTGGTGTTTTCCAGTTGGAATATATTTTGAGAAGATTTTAACCATTGAACTATCAGGAGTGATTGCCCTGTCTTACCAATTTTTATTTATTTAAACTTTTGGCTGTAGTTTTCTTTTAGTCTCTTTAGGATAGCAGATAACTTTTTTGCTTTTAAATCTATCCTGAAAATCTGTCTTTTTTTTTTTTTTTTTTTTTGCGGTACGCGGGCCTCTCACTGTTGTGGCCTCTCCCGTTGCGGAGCACAGGCTCCGGACGCGCAGGCTCAACGGCCATGGCTCACGGGCCCAGCCGCTCCTCGGCATGTGGGATCTTCCCGGACCGGGGCACGAAGCTGTGTCCCCTGCATCGGCAGGCGGGCTCTCAACCACTGCGCCACCAGGGAAGCCCGAAAATCTCTGTCTTTGAGCAGATTAATTGAACCATTTATGTTACTGTTGTTACTGATGTGTTTAGACCCTTTTCTTTATTTTATCAGGGATCTTCTGATGATCCCAGTCAGTTACAGCTGCCAAGATTTTGAATTCTCTTCTTGACAGATTATGTCCTGGCATGAGAATCCCAAAGTTCCCAGGGAGCTGCTGTAGTTTAAAGCTCAGTGAGATTCTTGCTGTCACTCCTATGAAAAGCAGGGCTTCCCTTTGGGAATCTGTTCCACAACATCTGCAGAGGCCAGAGTTGTATGGACAGAGAGCCCAAATTCTCAAGTGGCTCACTGGAAGTTATGCTACCCTAAATTACTTCTGCTTCCATCCCTTTGTTTCTTGACCCATGTTTTCTACCTACTGGGGATATAGAATCATACAGTAATCACTGATTTAGAGTATATACTGCATGCTGGAGAATGGTACCCCTCTTAACAGCGTGTTGTCTCCAAAATGACACCTTGCTGTTCTCTCAACACATCACTCTCTCAAGACAACAGCTTCAGTGCCTTCAGAGCAGGTACTGTCCACCTTTGGCTTGTGTCACGTACTGAGCCGACCCATTAGCTTTTTCTTCCTCCTGCCTATGAGTCCTATCAGTTAGTCATAAAATCCGCCATGTGCACTGGGCAGCTGGTAAATTGCACTCAGCCTGAGACTTCCTGTAGTGAGCCTGTCTTCTCACTAGAATGTAAGCTCCAGTAAAGAGGGGTTTGTTTGGTTCATTGCTGTATCCCCAATTATTTCAACAGTGCCAGTTCAATAAATATGGATTGAAAGAATGAAGGTTCTCCTTCTCAAATGGAGTACGTTTGTTTCCCTTTACTCTTCAGGAGCTGAACTCTCAACTTCCACCTAGAACCTACTTACCACTTCATAGTTCTACTCCATTTAGTGTTCATTTTGATATTTATCTAGCTTTTTCAGTTCCACCTATATCTTTTTGGTTTTCTCTCGTAATGCTTTGTCATTGGTGTTTGCAGGGGGAGTGCACATAGCATAAAATTACTGCACAATCTTGATCAGAAGTTACACTTTATTTTGTAATTTCTTTGATAAGTGTTTTGTCTCCATTTGCTATTTCTCTTCATCAGAATGGTTACTATATGATATATTTAGACCACCTTTTACTGTGATGATTTAAATATTTTCATCATTTGCTGTTTTTATCCTTTTCCGCTGACTTTTGGAAGGAATTCTATCACTTGTTATCTAATTTACAACTTTGTTTCAGTAGTATTCAATCTGCTGTTTCCTGCCTTTTTCCTTATTCTTTTAATGCAGCAATTGTATTTTTTATCTCCTGCTCTCTTTACTGGCTTTAGATTGCTCCTTACTCTATTTCCGTAATAATTAACTTTATTGCATAATTAATATGTGCCTTTTATGTTTCCAGACCATCAATGAATTATTTCATTAAAAATACACAATAACCCTGTTAGGTAAATACTGCTGTCATCCCATTTTACAAATGAAACTATGGAAACAAGATAGGTTTAGTAATTGACTGGTGATCACACGTAGCTCATAAGTGGCAGAGCTGTGATTTGAACTTGTCGAAGCCCAGAGTCTTAACCATTCCTCTACATTGCCTGGAAATAGGTGAAAAGTTCTCTTGATTTTCTTGAGAAAGCGAATTAGAAAATACCTAAATTGTTTCCTTGAGAAAGTGAATTAGAAAATGTCTAAAGTCTCTGCATTAACCATTTCATAGAAGACATTTGTATTGATTCCTCAGCAAATTGCTTGCCCTGAACTTCACATAACCTATGTCTCATAGAGATCATAACCTATGATCTCTCTCTTTAATCCTTACTGGGGACAGGATATCCTTGGTTAGCATTGCCAACCAACATAGTTTCTCTCAGAATTTATGACGCTGTTTGAATACTCTGGACCTAGTAGACCAAGGGAGAGAGGAGCTGTGGGTTTATTGTCATGTTGTGTGATAGTTCAGGTAGCCAAACAACTTGTGAAGAAATGTGAGGAGTAAGAACAGAAGCTCCCCTTCTCTACTCACACTTTTATTTTCTGTATTTGACATGGCAGCTGAGAGGCTTCACCCAACCCTCTTGCCTCATTCATGTCCCCTATAATTTTCCTTTAATGCAAATGAAAATTGAGGAAGCGTTACTTGGGGTTTCCTGTTAGGTATATCCTCTGGTGCCTGGTGCACTTCCCAGGCCTGCTGAGACCAAGAGGAACTCCGTAATTGATCGATAAACCACACCCGTGTACAGGCTTTGCCTGTTTTACTTCAGGGGTATGAGTGGAGTTATGCTGTATGGCCTTGCAGGAGAGTTGTTATTTCTCATGCAGGCAGTAGAGGATCAGAATACTGGTCTTTGATGTCGTTACACTTGTGGAAATTTTTCACAGTTTTTGGCATGGATCTGGAGTATTGAGTATCCAGCAAATAATACAGTTTTGACCCCCTTTAAAAATTCCATTTTAACAGGAATCAAAAAGGGACTGGGAGAGTTAGACATTTTCATGCAAATTTGCTCTTTTGTTCAGAATCCTAAGTAGCAAATTACAAGTCACCATTAGGTAACAGTAAAAAGTAGACTGTAACTTTTGTAGTTTTCCAGACACAAGGTTCTCAAGTTTCCATTTCATAGTTACATCCATGTATGAGAGCAGATTCTGAGTTTGGCAAGGCCCTTGGAAAAACTGTTCATGGAAACTCTGTAAATTCAACAGTAGACATTATTAGGAGGGTTCATACCCAGCAGAGATTGGGGCCTGAGTCTTAGCAGAATTGCAGAGGGAGAAACTAGCTTAAATTGTCTGTGAACTGGCTTCCTTGGAAAGGCTTTGCTGAGATGAGCAATTCTATTTAGAATGGCTGCTGCTCATCTTTCTACCAAGATAATCATCTGATGGCAACATGAAAAAGCAGATGTGGCCTTTTCGAACTCTAAATGCTTTCCAACTCCAATGTTATTCCCAGTGAACCTGAAAGTCGAAGAAATAATCACCTTGAAATTCTGGTATAATGTGAAGAGCTCAAGAAAGCTGAGCACCTGCCTGATACCAAAGAGGAACCCTGAAAGCTAAGCTTCCTATAAATTGGAATTTTTGCTTCCTCTGTTGTCTTCCATATAGTCTCTTGCCTCTTTGCTAAATATCAAAGATATTTATGCTTAAACAAATGTTGTCTCTCTCTCAGTGCATCCTCTCCTTCTGGCAGGGAAGTCATCGTGCTGAATTGGTGGCACTTGCCATGGCAACAGACTGTGATGTCAGAGACACAGTGCCAAGCAGTTAGACTTCGGAGGTGCCACAGTTGGGAATATGAAGCTCCAAGGATGATGATGAGCCAGAGCAGTTGCTGTAAAAGAAAAAGAATCTCAGTAAAGACCGAGCGTCTGATGTGTGCTCTCAGAGGTCTGGTGCTGAAGTAGGGTGACAGCAAATGAAGCCAGGTGAGGCGAATAGGGATGCAGTGCTCAAGACAAGATTTCCAAGGAGAAGTGTGGTGATGAAGACCGTTTACAGAAGTCCACATCCAGATGGCTGGCACCCTGCCATGTTCTGAGGCTTTGATGCTTCACAGGTGTGCTCTAGGGCATAGAAGGGGGAAGCTCCAGAGGTTCAGTGCCTCTCAATGAGAGAGACAAAGGAGTCAGGACAGAGAAAAAGAGCAGACTCTTTGCTTTCCTGTCTCATGAAGCAGGAGTGTGACAACTTTCACAGTTGTGCTGCTTTCACAGAAAGAGCACCTTGACATCAAGACATTTGAGACCTGAAAACTGAGGATGCTGTGGGGGGAAGGCTGCCCTAAGAGGTTTTCAGCAAAACTTTCCAAGAGGAGGCAATGGATGGTGGTCCCTGAAGTTACTGATAGGAACAGTCAGAGTATTTTGAAATGGACTCTTAAAATCTCTGCAGGTCTTATGTTGAATATGCAAACGATGAAACCAATACCTGTGAAAAATCATAGATGAAGTTTTAAAATCCATACACATTTCAGTGATACAGTATGGATAAATTTGGACTGCATATGGCTTCTTATGTAAAGGAAAATTTCTTCTCCTTTTAGTAACACATTGTCTGCTGCCTGTGCTTAGCACCTTCTGCCATATGCTACTTAGAACAAGCTGCTGCAATTCAAGAACTAGCCCTAGTAATTAAGATCAAATGAGCCAGATGAAGAAAATGAGATGAAGAAAACCACATGCCCATGGAGCCCAGCCTTTTTATGTTAAAAAAAAGAAAAGAAGAAAGAAAAGCAACCGTTGCCCATGGATTTATATGCAGTCCACACTCAGGATTATTGTTAACATATATGCATATATTTTGAATTGTTCTGGGCTTGATTGATTAGCTCCATGGAAATAGTTGCTGTTGGATGCTGGGGCATCCCTATGGAATATAAATAATAGTGCTCAAGGCTCAACCAAATGTAACTTATTTCATGAAAAAAGTACAACAAAACATGGAAGGTGTTATAACATTGTTTGAGATTAAGCCTTAAAAGATCCTTGGAGATATTTGACCTCTCATCCTTAACATTGTAATGGGAAGTTGAAATCCAGAGAGGGTGAATAAATTTCCCCATGTCACTGAGCTATAGCTAGAGGCAAGTCTCAGGTTAGAACATGGGATTTCTGGCTCACCCACTGGTTCAGTAATTCTCAAACTTGAGCATGCATCAGAAACCCGTGGAGGGCTTGTTAAAATACAGATTGCTGGGCACCACCCCCCGTGTTTCTCATTTAGTAGGTCTGGGTTGTGGTCCCAAAATTTACTTTCCCACCAAGTTCTCAGGTGAAGCTGAGCTGTAGACCTTATTTACCTATCTACAGGTCACACTTGGAAAACCACTGGTTTAGTTTTTAAAAATTTTCCTTACATTGGGTTTTCTCAAACTATGGTAGGACCTATAAGAGAATCACCTGGAGAGGGTGTTGCCTATCAGAAATATAGGTTGTGGGTTCGTCTCAGAGTTACTAAATTTGAATCTCTGGAAGTGAGGGGCTGGCATCTACCTTGTACACAATCACCCCTGGTAATTTCCATTACTGTCCAAGTTTGAAAATCACACTACGTGACCACACTGATTGACCTGAAGAAATCAAAGACTGAAATTCTTGGTGAGATGATAAAATTAACAGTGCTTGCTCCATCCTCTCAAACCTCCAAGCAAATGACCAAAGGAAGGAAGAAGAATTAAAACCTGCATCTAATTTGGGAAAATGAGAAAGGTGTCAGCCCTATGTTCAAAACGTCTAGGATTTTTTTGTGAGATGTGCTAGTGGGACTCCATTGAGCAAGATATTAAAAGACCTGTCAGCCTCTAGAGAAAGCAGTACAGTAGTAGGGTGAGTAAGGAGAAAAAAGTCATAGCAGAGCCCCACTAATGCCCACTGACATGGGGGACAAGCTGATATCACAGAATGTAAGATGCGAAGTCTCATCTACTACTTTGGATAAGTTGCCTTCTACCAGTCCTGTGTGGAGACTCCTGGGTTTCCATGGTGAAAGTCATCTATGCATGAGGGCATCATGACATAGGTAGACAAATACCATATGGGTAGTGTGAGAAGTGACACCATAAAGACCCAGGCAGAAATTTGAGCAGCATCCCAACAGTTTTGCTTCATAACAATCATGGAGAAAAAACTGCTCAGAGGTGATTCCTCTGCTTCAGGCTCCCATACTGCAGGCTTTATCCATAGTTATACAGGCTGAATGATGACTGAATTGAAAATTACATAAATTAGCCTGGCAGTTTAAGACTCAGTGGAAGATTATAACTGCAAATGGGTGTACCATGAGGGAATTCAAGGAGCACACATTTGCCTAACAAGTGGGAAAACCCAAGTCTGGGTGAACTTTTCCTGCTTCACTATGGGATCTAAGAATTCTACGTCAAGCAAGCTGTCAATCACACATGATAAAAATAGATATTTTAAGGTATGCAAGTTTCATAATGAAATACCTATGTACCCTTCCAGAATATATGGTGTATTATAGACAACCAGATGATGAATATGAAAAAGAAAAAAAATTCCAGTAGAAAAATGGGCAAAAGTATAAACAGGCAATTCACAGAAGAAATAAAAAGTAAACATATGAAAAGATCCCTAGTTTCACTAAAGAAATGTAAATTAAAACAACGAAATGCCAATGTTTTGCCCACCGTTTTTGCAAAAATTTTAAAATGTGAAAACATTGAAGAAGATATGAGGAAATAGGCATTTATACTCCCTTGGAGGAATTTTAGGCAACTTGGAATATAATTTTGGAAGGCAATTTCACAATATGTATCAAAATCATACAATATTTATACCTTTGAACTGATTATTCCATTTGTAGTAATTAATCCTAAGTGAGCAATGATAATAAGAGACATAAAAATATTAATATGTAAGGATGTGCATTAGACATTATGTTAGTGAATAGTTTGGAACAACTTAAATATCCAAATGTGATATGGTAAAATAAATTTTTATGTATCCCTAAAATGCATTACTATATAATCATAGTAGTTACTAAAGAATATTTAAAGATATAAAATGTGTTCACTATTTTAAACTAATAGTTCAGGTTACCAAATCATATAATAAGCTTGCATATAAATTCAATATATATGAAAGAAAAAGAACTAGAAACATAAGCATCAACATATTCTATCTTTTCCACATTTTGTGCAGTGAGAACATTCTTTTTTTAGTTTAAAAATGTTATGGGAAATAGTCTGGTTACACGAATTATTCTACATAAACACAATGGAATACTAGGCAGCCATTAAAAAGACAAAAACAAATTATGATTATTGATAGAGAATAATCACAATATTAGTTGTGAGGTGAAAAAAGTAAAGCACAATACAGTGTATAACCATGCTAAGAAATAAGAATTTAAAATAAGGCATACTTATCTAACACTGATATGCCTCACTCTAAACACATGGAAGTGGTGAATAAAATATAGTAACCATAATTACTTTCTGTACATATCAAGCTCAAAAAAGAATTAAAAATCCCATGTGTTACATATTAAGAAGAAATGGAAATCAAATTCCTAGTCTCACAAACTGAGAAAGCTGCTATGATCCATGGGAGTACTGAACATAGAAACAGCCTTTAAAGTTCTGCGTCTGAGGTCTTAATGACAATGTGGGATTAGATGATACTGCTTTAAACCCACCCAAGGCAATGAGCTGGACATGATATCCCTTCAATAATCTTATAACTGGTACCCCTTTGTGAATAGGAGACTATAACTGGACTATAATTTTTAGAGAATCAAAAAATTTGCCTTAAGACTTTGGATAAAAGTATAAAATACTTTAAGAGTTGAAATCCCAAACATACGGCATATGCATTTGTGGAGTCTGAATTTATGTGACCTGACAGTTCAGGTGAGTAATTGACATTTAACAGATCCAGGATCAGGGAAATTCCTGAGGGAGCTGACAGAAGCATATTTAAAACCACTCTGTTGGGATATTTCAATAACCCAGAGAACCAGGGTCTCCCTCAGATACAGCCACCTTGCAAACAAACAAGGGGATTAACATCACAAGGACTTGAAAAAAGAGAAAAATCTGAAAGAGAATACAGGGCTTCAAAAATGTACAGGACAATATGAAAGTAACTAAAATCACAATGATAGACTAAGACACTGAGACAAACAAGATTTGCAAATAAGAACATATAGAATGCTAGATGTTAGTAGAGTCATTGGATAAAAGAAACTTAAAAAGGGGATGAGATAAAATTCTAGAGAGAATTGGTAAATTGGAATATATATTGGAGGATGTTACACAGAATGCAGCCCTGAAAAATGATTAAGAGATGTGGAGGATGTAGAGGCTCCAACGTGAGTGTAATGGTAGGTCCTCAAAGACAGAAGGCTAGTGAGAGAAAGGAAAAATGACTGAGAATTTTATAGAATTGCAGAGTGACATGAAACTTCATATCAAAGAGTATGATAAAAATAAATCTACATCTGACTCATCATTGTGAAGTTGCTGCTCATGAATGGCAGACAGAAAACTTACTCATTATCATGGCAAATGAGGGGAAAAAAGAGACATGATTCATAGAAAACACAAAATGAGTTTGTACCAGTAATCACAATAAATGTGAACAAATTAGATTTACCTACCCAAGGAAAGAGATTTAGATACACCTCTTTAAAAAGCATATGCCTATTTTTTATTTTAAAAAGTGAAGAGATGACAGAGTAAGATATGGAAAAAGGTGCTGGTACACACAGAATGTGATAATACTGTATAGGGATGTTATGATCAGGCAAAGAAAAAGGTAAAGCAAAACAAAATGAACAATAAAAGCATTTTAAGGATAAAGGAGTCATTGTAAATCTTCTTCTATGCCTTTAATAACATAGCCTTCAACTACATGAACTTGCCACAGTTAAACAGAGAAACAAACTTAAATAAAAATGGAATATTTTAACATAAGTACCCCAATAATGTTTAGGTCAAGGACACCAAAAATATTAATGAACCATTATCTGATAACATGAACAAACTCATATATAGAACTTATACTATAAAATACACATTCTACTCAAGCACAAGGGACATTTATAACAAGTAATTGCCTACTAGACCATCAACAACGTCGCAACAGTATAAAGAAATCATATAGAACATTCTTAACCTCAGTAAAGATTTTTTTTAAAGTTAATAATAAAAATATATCTAACACATCATATATTTGAAGTTCAAAAACATTTAATTCAAGAATACAAAAAATTTCAAAGCCATTAGAATGAAATAATAAAGAATATTACATATCAAAACATGTATGATGATACTTTATTTTTTAGGGTGCCAAAGTGTTCTATATATATTTTTCTTATTAGTTATCTATTTTATACCTTTTAGTGTATACATGTCAATCCCAATCTCCCAATTCATTGCCCTCCACCCCTCGCTTTCCCCTCTTGGTGTCCGTATGTTTGTTCTCTGCATCTGTGTCTCTGTTTCTGCCTTGCAAACTGGTTCATCTGTACCATTTTTCTAGATTCCACATATATGCTTTAATATACAATATTTGTTTTTCTCTTTCTGACTTACTTTACTTTGTATGACAGTCTTTAGGTCCATCCACATCTCTACAAGTTACCCAGTTTTGTTCCTTTTCATCGCTGAGTAATATCCCATTGTATATATGTACCACATCTTCTTTATCCATCTTTTGTCGGTGGGCATTTAGGTGACCGACAATGACCTAGCTATTGTAAATAGTGCTTCAGTGAACATTGGGGTGCATGTGTCTTCTTGAATTATGATTTTCTCTGGGTATATGCCCAGTAGTGGGATTGCTGGGTCATATGGTAATTCTATTTTTAGTTTTTTAAGGAACATCCATACTGTTCTCCATAGTGGCTGTATCAATTTCCATTCCCACCAACAGTGCAAGAGGGTTCCCTTTTCTCCACACCATCTCCAGCATTTGTTTTTTGTAGATTTTTTGGTGATGGCCATTCTGACTGGTGTGAGGCGATACCTCATTGTAGTTTTCATTTGCATTTCTCTAATAATTAGTGATGTTGAGCAGCTTTAAATGTGCCTCTTGGCCATCTGTATGTCTTCTTCGGAGAAATGTCTATCTAGGTCTTCTGCCCACTTTTGGATGGGGTTGTTTGTTCTTTAATATTGAGCTGCAAGAGCTGTTTATATATTTTGGAGGTTATTCCTTTGTCCATTGATTCATTTGCAAATATTTTCTCCCATTCTGAGGGTTGTCTTTTCGTCTTGTTTATGGTTTCCTTTGCTGTGCAAAAGCTTTTAAGCTTCATTAGGTCCCATTGGTTTATTTTTATTTCCATTACCCTAGGTGGTGGGTCAAAAATGATCTTGCTGTGATCTATGTCATATGTACTCTTCCTGTGTTTTCCTCTAAGAGTTTTATAGTGTCCAGTCTTACATTTAGGTCTTTAATCCATTTTGAGTTTATTTCTGTGTGTGGTGTTAGGGAATGTTCTAATTTCATGCTTTTTTTTTTTTTTTTTTTTTGCGGTACACGGGCCTCTCACTGTTGTGGCCTCTCCCATTGTGGAGCACAGGCTCAGGATCTGCAGGCTCAGCGACCATGGCTCACGGGCCCAGCTGCTCTGCGGCATGTGGGATCTTCCCAGACCAGGGCACGAACCTATGTCCCCTGCATAAGCAGGCGGACTCTTAACCACTGCATCACCAGGGAAGCCCTAATTTCATTCTTTTACATATAGCTGTCCAGTTTTCCCAGCACCACTTATTGAAGAGACTGTCTTTTCTCCATTGTATGTCCTTGCCTCCTTTGTCGTAGAGTAGTTGACCATAGGTGGGTAGGATTATCTCTGGGCTTTCTATCCTGTTCCAGTGATCTATATTTCTGCTTTTGTGCCAGTACCGTATTGTCTTGGTTACTGTAGGTTTGTAGTATAGTCTGAAGTCAGGGAGTCTGATTCCTCCAGCTCCGTTTTTCCCCCTCAAGATTGCTTTGGCTGTTTGGGGTCTTCTGTGTCTCCATACAAATTTTAAGATTTTTTTTCTAGCTCTGTAAAAAATGCCATTGGTAATTTGATAGGGATTGCATTGAATCTGTAGATTCCTTTGGGTAGTATAGTCATTTTCACAATATTGATTCTTCCAATCCATGAACATGGTATATCTGTCCATCTGTTTATGTCATCGTTGATTTCTTTCATCAGTGTCTTATAGTTTTTTGAGTACAGTTACCTCCTTAGGTAGGTTTATTCCTAGGTATTTTATTCTTTTTATTGCAATGGTGAATGGGATTGTTTCCTTAATTTCCCTTTCTGATCTTTCGTTGTTAGTGTATAAGAATGCAAGAGATTTCTGTGCATTCATTTTGTATCCTGCAACTTTACCAAATTCATTGATTAGCTCTAGTAGTTTCCTGGTGGCACCTTTAGGATTGTCTATGTATAGTGTCATGTCATCTGCAAACAGTGACAGTTTTACTTCTTCTCCAATTTGTATTCCTTTTATTTCTTATTCTTCTCTGATTGCTGTGGCTAGGACTTGCAAAACTATGTTGAATAATAGTGGTGAGAGTGGACAGCCTTATCTTGTTCCTGATCTTAGTGGAAATGCTTTCAGTTTTTCACCATTGAGTATGATGTTTGCTGTGGGTTTGTTGTATATGGCCTTTATTATGTTGAAGTAGGTTCCCTCTATGCCCACTTTCTGGAGAGTTTTTATTATAAATTGGTTTTGAATTTTGTCTAAAGTTTTTTCTGCATCTATTGAGATGATCATATGGTTTTTATTCTTCAATTTGTTAATATGGTGTATCACATTGATTGATTTACATATATTGAAGAATCCTTGCATCCCTAGGATAAATCTCACTTGATCATGGTGTATGATCCTTTTAATGTGCTGTTGGATTCTGTTCGCTAGTATTTTGTTGAGCATTTTTGCATCTATATTCATCAGTGATATTGGTCTGTAATTTGCTTTTTTTGTAGTATCTTTGTCTGGTTTTGGTATCAGGGTGATGATGGCCTTGTAGAATGAGCTTGAGAGTGTTCCTTCCTCTGTAATTTTTTGGAAGAGTTTGAGAAGGATGGGTGTTAGCTCTTCTCTAAACATTTGATAGAATTCACCTGTGTAGCCACCTGGTCCTGGACTTTTGTTTGTTGGAAGATTTAAAATCACAGTTTCAATTTCATTACTTGGGATTGGTCTGTTCATTTCTCCCTGGTTCAGTCTTGGAAGGTTATACCTTCCTAAGAATTTGTCCATTTCTTCCAGGTTGTCCATTTTATTGGCATAGAGTTGCTTGTAGTAGTCTCTTAATGATGTTTTGTATTTCTGCAGTGTCCATTGTAACTTCTCCTTTTTCATTTCTAATTTTATTGATTTGAGTCCTCTCCGTCTTTTTCTTGATCAGTTTGGCTAAAGGTTTATCAATTTTGTTTATCTTCTCGAAGAACCAGCTTCTAGTTTTATTGATCTTTGCTATTGTTTTCTTTGTTTCTGTTTCATTTATTTCTCCTCTGATATTTATGATTTCTTTCCTTCTACTAAGTTTGAGTTTTGTTTGTTCTTTTTTCTCTAGTTCCTTTAGGTGTAAGTTTAGATTGTTTATTTGAGATTCTTCTTGTTTCTTGAGGTAGGATTATAGTGTTATAAACTTTGCTCTTAGAACTGCTTTTGTTGCATCTCATAGGTTTTGGATTGTTGTGTTTTCATTGTCATTTGTCTGTAGGTACTTTTTGATGTCCTCTTTGATTTCTTCAGTGATCTCTTGGTTATTTAGTAGCATGTCGTTTAGCCTCTATGTATTTTTTTCCTACATTTTTTTCCTTGTAATTTATTTCTAATCTCATAGTGTTGTGGTCGTAAAAGATGTTTGATATGATTTCAGTTTTCTTAAATTTACTGAGGCTTGATTTGTGACCCAAGATGTGATCTATCCTGGAGAATGTTCCATGTGCACTTGAGAAGAAAGTGTAATCTGCTGTTTTCAGATGGAATGTCCTATAAATATCAATTAAATCTATCTGGTCTATTGTGTCATTTAAAGCTTGTGTTTCCTTATTAATTTTCTTTCTGGATGATCTGTCCATTGGTGCAAGTGAGGTGTTAAAGTCCCCCACTATTATTGTGTTACTGTTGATTTCCTCTTTTATAGCTGTTAGCAATTGCCTTATATATTGAGGTGCTCCTATGTTGGTTGCATATATATTTATAATTGTTATATATTCTTCTTGGATTGGTCTCTTGCTCATTATGTAGTGTCCTTCCTTGTCTCTTGTAACATTTTATATTTTAAAGTCTATTTGATATGAGTATTTCTACTCCAGATTTCTTTTGATTTCCATTTGCATGGAATATCTTTTTCTATCCCCTCACTTTCAGTCTGTATGTGTCCCTAGGTCTGAAGTGGATTTCTTGTAGCCAGTATATATATTGGTCTTGTTTTTGTATCCATTCAGCGAGCCTGTGTCTTTTGGTTGGAGCATTTAATCCATTCACATTTAAGGTAATTATCGATATGTATGTTCCTATTACGATTTTCTTAATTTTTGGGGTTTTTTTTTGTAGGTCCTTTTCTTCTCATGTGTTTCCCACTTAGATAAGTTCCTTTAGCATTTGTTGTAGAGCTCGTTAGGTGGTGCTGAATTCTCTTAGCTTTTGCTTGTCTGTAAAGCTTTTGATTTCTCTGTCAAATCTGAATGAGATCCTTGCCAGGTAGAGTAGTCTCGGTTGTTCCCTTTCATCACTTTAAATATATTGTGCCACTCCCTTCTGGCTTGTAGAGTTTCTGCTGAGAAGTCAGCTGGTAACCTTGTGGGAGTTCCCTTGTATGTTATTTGTTGTTTTTCCCTTGTTGTTTTAAATAATTTTTCTTTGTGTTTAATTTTTGTCAGTTTGATTACTATGTGTGTCGGCATGTTTCTCCTTGGGTTTATCCTGCCTGAGACTCTCTGTGCTTCCTGGACTTGGGTGGCTATTTCCTTTCCCACCTTAGGGAAGTTTTCAACTATAATCTGTTCCAATATTTTCTCAGACCCTTTCTTTTTCTCTTCTTCTTCTGAGACCCCTATAATGCAAATGTTGTTGCATTTATTGTTGTCCCAGGGGTCTCTTAGGCTGTCTTCATTTCTTTTCATTCCTTTTTCTTTATTCTCTTCCATGGCTGTGGATTCCACCATTCTGTCTTCCAGGTCACTTATCCGTTCTTCTGCCTCACTTATTCTGCTATTGATTCCTTCTAGTGTAGTTTTCATTTCAGTTACTGTATTGTTCATCTCTGTTCATTTGTTCTTTAGTTCTTCTAAGTGTTTGTTCTTTAATTCTTTAAGTCTTTGTTAAACATTTCTTTCATCTTCTCAATCTTTGCCTCCATTCTTTTGCCAAGGTCCTGGATCATCTTCACTATCATTATTCTGAAATCTTTTTCTGGTAAGTTGCCTATCTCCACTTCATTTAGTTGTTTTTCTGGGGTTTTATCTTGTTCCTTCATCTGGTACATAGTCCTCTACCTTTTTATTTTTTCTATTCCTGTGAATGTGGTTTTCGTCCCACAGGCTGCAGGATTGTATTTCTTCTTGCTTCTGCTGTCTGCCCTCTGGTGATGATACTTAAGATAGTAAATTTGATTTATTCCTAGGTGTTTAATTATTTTTTTTGCAGCAGTAAATGGGATTATTTCCTTAATTTCTCTTTCTGATACTTTGCTGTTAGGGTATAGAAATGCAACAGATTTCTGTATATTAATTTTGTATTTTACAACTTTACTAAATTCATCATTGAGGTCTAGTACTTTTCTGGTGGTGTCCTTAAGATTTTCTATGCATAGAATTATGTCATCTGCAAAGAGTGACAGTTTTACTTGTTCCATTTCAATTTGGATTCCTTTTCTTTTTCTTTTCTTGAATTGCTATGGCTAGGACTTCCAGTACTATGTTGAATAAAAGTGGGGAGAGTGGGCATTCTTGTCATGTTCCTGATCTTAGAGGACATGGTTTCAGCTTTGCATTGTTGAGTATGTTGTTTGCTGTGGGTTTGTCATATATGGCCTTTATTATGTTAATATATGTTCCCTCTATGCCCACTTTCTGGGGAGTTTTTATCATAAATGGATGTTGAATTTTATCAAAAGCTATTCTTGCATCTACTGAGATGATCACACAGTTTTTATTCTTCCTTTTGTTAATGTGTATCACATTGATTGATTTGTGGATATTCAAAAATCCTTGCATCCTTGGGATAAATCCCACTTGATCTTGATGTATAATCCTTTTCATGTATGTATATGTATGTTTTCTCTGGAGAGATGTATGTCTATGTCCTCTGCCCATTTTTCAATTCTGTTGTTTTTTTTTGTTACTGAATTGTAGGAGCTGTTTGTTTATTTTGGAAATTAAACCCTTGTTGGTCACATGATTTGTAAATACTTCCTCCCAGTCCATACAATGTCTTTTCATTTTGTTTATGGTTTCCTTTGCTGTGCAAAAGCATGTAAGTTTGATTAGGTCCCATTTGTTTGTTTTTGCTTTATTTCTATTACCTTGTGAGACTGAGCTAAGAAAACATTAGTATGATTTATGTCAGAGAATGTTTTGCCTATATTCTCTTCTAGGAGTTTTATGGTGTCTTGTATTTAAGTCTCTAAGACATTTTGAGTTTATTCTTGTGTATGGTGTGAAGGTGTGTTCTAGCTTCATTGATTCATATGTGTTGAAGATTAATTGTCCATAGGTTTGTAGGTTTATTTCTAGGCTTTCTCTTCTGTTCATTGATCCGTATGTTTGTTTTTGTGCCAATACCATGCTGTTTTGATTACTGTAGCTTTGTAGTATTGTCTGAAATCTTGGTGGGGGGTTATGCCTCCTACTTTGTTTAGAATGTACTTTCTTCCTTACAGTTTGTTTTCAGACTCTTTTTTTGGTTCATGTTCAAGGTATTCAGTAAGATTATAGACTATTTGAGAGAACAGTACTTTGTTCTTCTCAGTCATTCCAGAACAATTTAAAAGAAAATCAGTAAGTGATATTTTGTGTCAGATGTTGTGCCAGATGCCAGATATACAGAAGTACCTGTGACATTGGGCCCCTGAGAGGTTTACAGTGCTCTTTTCCCATATCCTTTACTAAGTATTCAATAAACTTTTATTTTTGGAGACAAGGAGAAACCACAGTCTTTTTCATCTACCTGGTCAAGGGAGAAGCCTGGTAAGAACTATAGTCCTATAATCTTGTTAATAATGACTGAACGTACATTAATTTAACATTTCTCAAATGACACATTTGAGACAAAAATACTTCAGTTAGGATCCCAAATTTCTCTCTTCTAGATCTTAGGGAAATGATCATTTGCATCAAAGTCATCGATCTACTTCATGAGTAGAACTTCAGTCTCTAACATTGTGCTTCTGTTTTTTTTAAAAAAACAATTTTAACTATAAACAACATTCTCCTGATTTCTAACTGAAAAATTATTTTCTATAACTGAACAGAAGTAATGTGTCCACCAATACCAATGGCACAAGAAGTAATGTGTCCACCAATACCAATGGCACAGAAAACCTGCCATTTATGACCTTCTCTTGATTGGAACACTGGATATAACACAACTTACTTTCCACACTCAGATCCTCAAAAGCATATCAACTATGGACAGACCCTAGAAAAATAGAAATTCCACCAGGCTTTAAATGGTTCTTTCATAAGTTCTGGAAAGGGCAAAATAGGTAAAGCTGTAGGATGTCATTTTATGTCCAACCCAGTAGAAGTGTGTAATATAAAATAAAAGGTGCACGATACTGCCTTTACCATTTTAAAACTCTTTTCTTAAGCTAAAGGAGAAACTGTTTTCCAAGATACCACAGGAAGTAAAAGAAAGATACAAAAATTCTCTGCAACTGGTCAGGTTTCTTTTTTATCAGGTCCAATGAGAATTTTAAATTAGCTCATGCCAGGTATACAGTGGAGCTTACTGAAGAAAGACAACAAAGGGTTGGGAATGGATTCTGGTGTTTGCACTTAGAATAAAAGAAAGAGGTTCATTAATAAAACTTTTATGCAGCGTCAGTCTGAAATTCAGAACAAAAGAGTGTGAAACTCAAGTTATGACAGTATTCATTGAGAGAGTTCTTATTCAGAAATGGAGCATTCATTCCTCAGGTCAAAATTCCACTTGAAATAAGTCATGTGAATTTTTATCATTACAGTAAGCATTTATGGTCATAATATAGGTAGTAGAAACAGATTTAAGGCCTGCGTCACAATTAGGGGAGTGTTATGTGCTCCCCACATAAGCAGTTTGAGTCTAGAAAGTTTGCTGTTCTGGGTTTAGGCAACATTCCAGCTTCCTGTCTTTCTGGTTTGAGCAATAGTATATTTCTCTGTTTTTCTTTATTCAATCAAGGCCTCAGTGGGTAACCCATACTACATTTGGTCTTAAAATTCTTTTTGCCTTTCACGTATTTGGTAAGATCTAGTGATTCTGGATAGTTGTATCAATGGAGGATGGCTTTGGGGAGAAACACAGGTGCTAAGACATCTTATAGAACAGTGTTGGAAGACGTTAAGAAATCACAAGAAGAAGGTCTGGCAAACAGAGCAGTGGCAGTGATTTGACCTGTCTCTCCTGGGTGATCTCTCCAGCCCTGTCATATGCTATGGGTGGTTAAGATGTTGTCTTGGCGCAGAGCTGAAAGTGGAAAAATGGTCTGAGTAATACCCTGCTACTGGAAAGGGTTTTGTGGTCTATACAAGTCCTATTAAAATCTACAGCCTTGCATGTGGTTCTTTAGCTATTCAAAGAAAATAAAACCTCCCAAGTTATTTCTAGGCACATTGGTCTTTTTCTTTTGAATTACTCAGAGATTACAAAGTGTCTTGACAGTGAAAAGTGGGTCCTGATGACTCAACCTCCCTCAGCCGAAGTTGGGAACATTGGGGGAAATAATACATATTGTTAGGCAGTACCTGACACAGAATAGGCGTGTAATTAATGTTTGTTTTTCAAAAGCTGCTGAGCAGCAACCTGAAGTTGACATTTTTTTTCCCCTTCAATTTTAAGGGAAAGAGACCTGCAGCTAAATTTGAAATGATGGACAACTTGACCCTGAAAAGACCTTGCGGTAATTTGAGATACTGTTGGCTGTCCAAAGGGTGAGGTAAGACCATGGTTATTCCATGTTACTGTCAACCAGATTTTACACCATCAGTAACACAGGCCCAGGAAGGAACGTGCAGAAACACATTCTTGATTTTTTTCTTGATCGAGTACAGTGATATTCTTTCTGCATAACCTCTAAGAAAAGAAGTAAGATTGCCTTTTGTCTTTCATGGGCATATTTGAAAGCTCCCCAGTCTGCTAGAGGAAAAGGTAAGTGAAGCAGATTGGAGGGAACTGAGAGGCTGAGGAACTTACTTGCTTCAGTATAGTTTTATCCATACAAGTGTATTCATACTTATATTTATGTTTCACATCAGATGGTAGCCTAGTGGAGAGAGATTTGGTGGTGCATGTATGAGCTATAAACTTACACAGGATTGAAAAGCAGGCTAATTAAAGGCAATTACTGAATTTCAAATGCAAGGTCCCACTTAAACGTAGGTGAAGGAGGCCACCTATATTTAAATAACAAAGAAGGTGTCAGTGAAATAGAAACAGAAAAACAATAGGAAAAATCAATGAAACCAAAAGATGGTTTGTTAAGAAGGTCAATAACATTGATAAAACTGATATATTAGGAATATTTGAGTACACTGCAAAGGAATTTATGGCCTTTATACCCAATATCTTTTGCAGTAACCCATCCATCTATATTATTCATCTCATTAATTGACATGCAATCTACTATTAAAATTGAGAAATAAAGTTTCCCAAGAATAAACTAGAAATAATCATCAACCATTAATATCTTAAGGCTACTATGTTGCTAGATTTATTGGGGCCTGAGAGACGGGACAAAGAACCGAAAGTTTTTACAGGAGGTTCAGAGGAAATTAATATTCATTCTCGTTGAAGAATTATACCTTACACTGAAAGATGATTCTGATTGCATTTCCAGAATGTTTTCTCCCCTTTGGACATTTGGATGAGTATGTTTAGATGGAAGTTTGACTTGTGTTGAGCTCTATTAGTTCTTACATCTTTATCCTTCATGTACAATAAGATGCAAAGGGGCTTATCTCTCTGTAGTTAGAAAGCAAGACTATAGACCAACAGAGAAATAAGGCTACTACTTGTAGCAGGTAAAAAATACTGTGTGTGTGGTATAGGATCATATATACATCTGTCTCTACATCTATAGGTATATGCATATGGTAAGTTTCCAGATGACTGTCTGTGACATTTCAATGAAGTTTGGCAAATGAGTTGGTGTCCCCTAAAAGACAGATGTTATAGAAACCCTGCTTTGGACAGTGACATACGTGATGGCCTTCATGAAGCTATTTGGACAATTGGAAGCCTTCATGGTCCTAGAAGTAAACATATTTGGGTCTTAGAGTTATAGTGTATGTGTCTCTACCCATCTTAGAGAGTGTGTCCTAGGCTGGAGGACCAGTCTCATGGGACCCAAGTGTAGAGCATGTGTTTCTGCTTGTGAGTATCCTGGACAGTGGAATGGTTAATATTGACGTAAGACCTTGGGCCATCGCTCTCCCTTTCTTCCCATCTACCCTACATTTCTATCAGGTACTCGTATCAGATGTGTAACCGTTTTCTTCTAGAGCTTGTGCTGAAATTATCTAAAGGCCTAGATAGTATCCAGTCTGCTTGAGTGGTGCAGGTATAAAATTGTTTAAATTTTACTTATGAAACAAATAATTTTGAAAAGGGCACATAAAGCCAGAGTGACAACTCTGCATGTGTAGGTGATAGAGATCTATATGTGTTTGTGTGTGTGTTTTTATCTTTACAAAAAGCATTGCTTTAACAACATAAAAACCTTGAAATCCCCATTCTGTACTCAACACGATGACAAAGTGAACAGGGGGAGTAATGAATGAATTTGTGGGGAGTAAGAGTGGTGAGTGTGAATATCATAAAAAATATATCTGACATTCCTTGGCATACAAATAATGAGAATGAATTAATAATTCCTTACCTCCTTGATTCACCCCAGAATAAACAAGAGAGAAATACTATCATGTGTAAGGACATCTCTTCTAGATTTATAATTCTGATAACTTATTCTTGTTTGTGATTATTCTTTCTGAACTCGATATGTGGTTGAAATCTGTAGTTCCTACTTGTTCTGAAAGTGGCAGAACACCCTGCCAGGTCTAAAGGACGAGTGCCCTTATATGGCTCTATCATGACTTTTTTTCAGGGAGGACCATGAAAATTTTCCAGAGAAGGAATCCTATGTTTTAAAATTCCTAATGTATCTCAAGTCGTCTGTATCACATATTTACTTGATGAAATCATTAACACACTATATGTCAAATGGAAATCACAAATTTTCTCCATCTCCAAATAGTTGTATTTTCCTATTCTCCTATAAATGTGATTTTCCCACAGTCCTACAGATCGCCATCCTTGAAACTGGAATTGCTTCTAGTTTTTCCCTTTCTCTCACCCCCACAACCAGTCAATACCCAGCTTGGCTGGTTGAGAAACTCGATGGTTTCTCTTTACAGTCTTTCTTAGGTTGCTCCTTCCACTATGCCGCTTTAACTTCTTATCCATCGTTTCATTCAAAGACAACCGCAAGAATTCCAAGGTGATATGCCTGCCTCCAGGCTCACCTTCTCTAACCTGCCTGTCACGGTATAATTAAAGCAAACTAAATTTCTTTATTCTTCTTCTTCTTCTTTATTTTTCCATAGTTTCCCAAATAAAAACCCTTAAAAGTCTTCCCCTATTTTTTATCTTGTCATCCAAGGTCTTCCATAGTTAAGTGTCTCCTGAACAGGCAATAAGGAAGCCATGTATTCTTTTTGAAAAGAGCTGGTTGTAGGGTAAAAGTGTTACTTTAAGAAAATTAGGATCATCTCAGTTTGCAAGTGCATTTCTACATAGAGAGTAGATGGAAGTAGGGGTTCTGGCTTAGGTGTTTATGACAGTAATCCAGGCATCCAGGAAGCAATCTGTGGATTCTAGTAGAAGCCACGAGACTGGAACTGTGGAGATCTGGGTGATATAAGGACACACAAAAATCTGAGGTGTTGGGTAGTCTGTGCAGCTAGTAAAATGAAAAAATACTAACAGAAACAGAGAAATAAGAAAATGAGCCAATTTAGGGGCTAGAGAAGGAAAATTATTTCCAATTTAGACATTCTGAGTTTGAGGTGAAGGGGTGCTACCGAATAACAATGCCCAGTAGGTAATCCAGAACTGGAACTCAGGAGATAGAAATTGCCTATGGATAGAGACCTTAAATTATCCCCATGGTTAAATTGTTTGATGTGGATGAGTTTATATGTGGGAGAAAGCATAGATAAGGGAGAGCAGAATTAATGAGGACTAATTTTGTAAATAGCCATAGTGAGTGAGCCAGGAGATTAAAAAAAGAAATTGGAAAGGGGGAAACAATGAGGTAAAGGCAAGACTGCATTATTGTGTCATGGAAACCAACCAGGAGAGGAGTTTCGAAAGAAGAAGCTCAAGACAGAGATAATGAGCAGTCAGGATGTCATGAAATTGATGACGAAGCCATTGGTGACCTCTGCAGACCAATGATGGGGAGGGAAGCCAGATTTCAGGATGTTAAAAAGAATGGGGGATAAGGAATAGAAAACTGAGTTCTAAGATACTGGCAACAAACACAAGGAGAATAAAATGCTAGCTTGAAAATTCCAGACTTCCCTGGAGGCACAGTGGTTAAGAATCCGCCTGCCAATGCAGGGGACACAGGTTTGAGCCCTGGTCCGGGGAGATACCACATGCCGCGGAGCAACTAAGCCCGTGTGCCACAACTACTGAGCCTGCACTCTACAGTCCACGAGCCACAACTACTGAGCCCGCACGCCACAACTACTGAGGCCCGTGTGCCTAGAGCCCATGCTCCACAAGAGAAGCCACTGCAATGAGAAGCCTGCGCACTGCAAGGAAGAGTAGCCCCTGCTCGCCGCAACTAGAGAAAGCCCGCACGCAGCAATGAAGACCCAATGCAGTCAAAAATAAATAAAATAAATTTATTTTAAAAAACCCAGAAAATTCAAAATGGTCATGCTTTTCTTTTTTTCCCCCAAACCAAGGAAGACTTGAGTTTTTTTCAAAGCAGAAAAGAGAGCAGAAAGAATTGCTGTAGATATCGCCAAAGGGGGACTCATAGCAGAAAGAGTGGAGATAGAGGGGATTCATTTGAGAAAGAATGTAAGGCACCTCTCCTCTGAAAATAAGCACAAGAGCATAGATCTAGAGGGGAAAAAAATGAGTTTCAGGTGCATAAGGGTACGTTAGCTGTTAGAATGAGAGTGATATGGAGGACAGGAAGAATGGTTTGAATAACCACTTGCTCTGTGTACACAGAGTTTAAAAATAATCCAATAAGAGAAGTGAGAACAACAATAAAAGCCTGGTTGAACACAGTGGCATGGCTTTTGAATGATAAACATTCAAAGAAATCACATCATTGTTCATAAACATTTACTGATTTAGCCTGTTACTACTTGCTCATTAATTCACTAAGATTGATGGAGATTAAATTGGGATAGTGAGCTACTGGAAAATTTTATTTCCTGATCCTACGCACTCACACTCAACGTGAGCCAAAGCCCTGGTTGTCAATGGTTACACCACTGTGATTCAGAAGAAAGCTGTTCCACATTAGTAAATTAGATTAAAAACACATTGTTACTTTCAACATTAGCAAAAGCCACATGGTATGTTGCAACAAAGCAGAGGATTAGGGATCATAAAATCTTTCCAAACTAAGCAAGGCTGTAGGAATGGTTAGGACTTACTCACTTGTACCTTGGGACTATGAGAGTTGTTCTTACTTAAAAGGAAGAATTAATTCTGAGGAAAGAGAAGAAAGGCACTGCTTATCGGAGAGACCAGAAAGTGAGACATGGGTGAAGCAGAGATAGAGCTCTATTGGAGAAGCACGAGGGAAATCTGGTCAAAGTAATAATATGCTGACGAAAAGAGAAAAGCAATTCAAGAAGCAGGAAATCAGTGGCTGAGAGAGAGGCGAAAGGGACAAGAACTAGAAATCCAACCATCATTATAAGGTGAAATGTAGGGCAGTTTTCCCACGTGCATTTTTCTCTTTATTAAATAGGGATTGAATTGGAATTTGAATGTAGCTTCTCAGAATAAATCTTGAAATGTGCCCAACCTTACTATCCCACTTACAAGGTCAGTGTACTAATATTTCAACAGCACACATTTGCCTTTAATTTAGGATTATTTCAAGCTGGGTCATTACAGAGGAGATTCTTCCTGTATTCCTGACTCCTTAATGTGACCCATCCCAGAGGGGATATGCGTCTGGACACGTGTAAACAAAGAAAACAACTTGAATCCGTTCTGCTTAGAGCCTAATGACATGAGATATATGTAGTTTGGATTATGGTAACAGCATGATCATTGGTGTCTAACCCTCCAACCACAGGTTGAACCGCAGATAAGACCCCCAAGGGACCTTTGTTCCCATAGCAATTTGACTAGTGTCACAGATATCAGTAGAGTACTTCTTAACAGAACATTACTATGAGGATTCCTTGCTCTCTGGTGACAAGGATGGGCAACTGGAGGGGCTGAAAACATATCGCATGGAATCCACTTAACACTAGAAATCAGTTTCTGTTGAAAGCAACCTCACAAATGGCTCAGGATTTGAGCAGGCACTACACCAAGTAGAAAGTCGTCATGATGTCACTCAGACACATGGCAGGTAATACATTAGGAAAGACACCAGGCACGACTGCATCATGAACCCAGAGTGGATGATGGATCAAAAAGATACCTCAGGAGTGAAAATTTATGGATAGCCAAGAGGAAGGGGCTGGAATAATCCATGTGCTAATTGATTAGAGTTAGAGATATCAGTATAAATTCATATTTATCTTAATGTCTATACAAATTGTTACATATGGAAATATTCACAGATATGTGTATATACACATGTTAGATTATACACATATATTTCCTTGCTCTGTCATCTGAAGGTCCAGTAGCAATAAGAATACTCGTACCTAGATCTTGGTTTCTAATACTGTTTTCCAGTAAAAGGAACCAGGTCTCCTTGGTGAAATGGTTAATTCTAGGACTGGGGCAGCAAATATACAAAATGAGCCTGGAGTTCCAGAAAATAAGGAAATACTAAAAGGAAAAAAGCCCTTAGTGACAGGGCATGCCAAAGGGACACAGGAGCCAGCTAAAGGCATTCCCAATGGCCAAAGCTAGAATAATTTGAGAAATAAATTAATTAATTAGGGCTTCCCTGGTGGCGCAGTGGTTGAGAGTCCGCCTGCCGATGCAGGGGACACGGGTTCGTTCCCCGGTCCGGGAGGATCCCACATGCCGCGGAGTGGCTGGGCCCGTGAGCCATGGCCACTGAGGCTGCACGTCTGGAGCCTGTGCTCTGCAACGGGAGAGGCCACAGCAGTGAGAGGCCCGCGTACCGCAAAAAATAATAATAATAATAATTAATTAAACCCAAGGTATAAAATAAATATCGGTGAGTCCGTATGAATACAAATAAATAATTAGGTCAAAGATATGTGAGGGGGAAACAAATCTCCCATGCAAAAACATTTCCAAATAATTTATGTAGATACATGATCCTCCTGGAGGGGAAGCACGACTCTCCGCCACTTAAATGTGGGCTGGGCATAGTGATTTCCTTCCGAAGACCATGCTGCATGGAGAAAGGGGTGGTAATGTTACAATGGGGAAACCTGAGAAACACGACATCAGCCGGGTATCAATCATTTGGGACACTATGTGAGGCTGGTAGAAACCGGCTGTGCTTTAACAGTTCACACTGTAGGTTGTGGTTTCTAGTCAGTTTAACTGTTTTGTAAGTTGTATATGCTTTAACTTTCCATTTATCAAAAAACATTTTACTGCAAAGATATTCATGTCACCACATTCCTATCTCCTTTCCTCGAAATATTGATTTACTAAACTGGTAGTGACAGTTTATCATTAAAAATAACCCATCCTGGTTAAAAATCTTTGTAGATATTGAGAGGGAACAAAGGATTCAACCAATCCAGTTAATGGACAAATACCCTCCCTTGAAAGGCTTCCTCATCTAAAGGTGAATAAATAAAAATCATCACAGAGGCTTATGAAAACAATATGCAACATAAACAATAAAAATGAAGTTGCATAGATGATTATAAATTTAGAAGTGATTAACCACAAGAAAATAAGTAATTTTAAAAGTAATTTTGCTTTGTATTCTAAATAAAATTTAAGAAAACCTGAAATTTATGATATAAAGTTAAAATGATAATGTTTTAGAATGGGATAAAAAATGAAGTAGCCACATATGTCTATTTAAAATTAGAGTTAAATTTAACGTGTTAAAAGTTCATTCTAGCCACATTTGAAGTACTCAAAGCTACATGTAGCTTGTGGTTAACATTTTGGATAGTATAGATATAGTACAGTTTCATCACTGCAGAAAATTGTTTGGGAAAGACTGCCCTAGATCCAGTTACCACTTTGCAGGAAATACAAGGGACAGAAAAACAAGTTATATGGCACTATGAAGAGGTAATTACCAAAGTTCATCACTTGAGAAATTCTACAGAATAAATGACTCATTCTTTTCAATAAATAAATGTCATTGAGAAAAATAAAGAAGGGAACATTGTAATATACGTTACAGAGATTTAGGAGAAAAATCAACAAAATACAATCTATACAACTTGTTTAGATTCTTATATAAATTAAAGACATTTCTGAGACCACAGGCTGTGTTTATCATGGGCTGTATTTTAGTTGATATTAAGGAATTATAATAATTATGCATTTATTTTGGTGGAGTGACAATGGGATTGTGGTTAGGTTTTTAAAATACCTTAAATCTTAGAGCTAAGTTCTTATATATTTGTAAATAAATTGCAAAGATTTCTGGGATTTGTTTTCAAATACTCTAGTGATTGCCCTCCCCCCCCACCTGACAGAAGTGGAGTAATAGATGAAGCAGTATTGGCAAAGTGTTTATGATTGTTGAAACTCAATGAGAATTTAAAACTCTCCTGATAATATTAAGTAAAAAAAGCAAGTTATATAACTATGTGCTGTGTGATCTCCATTTGCGTATGTGGGTAGAAGTAAAGGCTTGAGGAGTGTACATCAAAGTATTAACAGTGGCTGGTTTTGGAGTGATGGGATTATAAGTGATTTTTTAAGCTCAAAAACTGTTATATATTTCCAGAATGAGTGTTTATTATTTTTTAATTAGAAAAAAAGGGATTGTAAAAGCAATTAAAATACCATATGTAATAAAGACAGAGCTTTTAAAAATAATACTTCTCTGCATTGGATAGGGAGACACCTGTGATGAGCATCAAAGTTTCTGGACTGATAGCACTTCTGTACAGTATACAGAAAAGGCTATTGACCTCAAATTATAATTTAAAGAAACAGGAGGAGCTTCAAGATGGCTGAGGAATAAGATGTGGAGATCACCTTCCTCTCCACAGATACGTCAGAAATACATCTACACGTGGAACAACTACAGAACACCTACTGAACGCTGGCAGAAGACCTCAGACCTCCCCAAAGGCAAGAAAGGCCCACGTACCTGGGTAGGGCAAAAGAAAAAACAGAGACAAAAGAACAGGGATGGGACCTGCACCAGTGGGAGGGAGCTGTGAAGGAGGAAAGGTTTCCACACACTAGGAGCCCCTTCATGGGCGGAGACTGCGGGTGGCGGAGGGGGGAGCTTCGGCGCCGCAGAGGAGAGCGCAGCCACAGGGGTGCGGAGGGCAAAGTGGAGAGATTCCCGCACAGAGGATCGGTGCCGACAGGCACTCACCAGCCCGAGAGACTTGTCTGCTCACCCACAGGGGCGGGCGGGGCTGGGAGCTGAGGCTCAGGCTTCGGTCGGAGCGCAGGGAGAGGACTGGGGTAGGCGGCGTGAACACAGCCTGCAGGGGATTAGTGCGCCACGGCTGGCCGGGAGGGAGTCTGGGGAAAAGTCTGGAGCTGCCGAAGAGGCAAGAGACTTTTTCTTCCCTCTTTGTTTCCTGGTGCGTGAGGAGAGGGGATTAAGAGCGCTGCTTAAAGGAGCTCCAGAGACAGGCGCGAGCCGCGGCTAACAGGGCGGTCCCAAGAGACAGGCCTGAGATGCTAAGGCTGCTGCTGCCACCGCCAAGAAGCCTGTGTGCGAGCACAGGTCACTCTCCACACCCCTCTTCTGGGGAGCCTGTGCAGCCCGCCACTGCCAGGGTCCCGGGATCCAGGGACAACTTCCCCGGGAGAATGCACGGCGCGCCTCAGGCTGGTGCAACGTCACACTGGCCTCTGCCGCCGCAGGCCCGCCCCGCACTCCATGCCCCTCCCTCCCCACGGCCTGAGTGAGCCAGAGCCCCCGAATCAGCGGCTCCTTTAACCGTGTCCTGTATGAGCGAAGAACAGACGCCTCTGGCGACCTACACGCAGAGGCGGGGCCAAGTCCAAAGCTGAACCCCAGGAGCTGTGAGAACAAAGAAGAGAAAGGGAAATCTCTCCCAGCAGCCTCAGGAGCAGCGGATTAAATCTCCTCAATCAACTTGATATACCTGCATCTGTGGAATACATGAATAGAAAACGAATCATCCCAAATTGAGGAGGTGGACTTTGAGAGCAACGATAAAAATATATTTTTTTCCCCTTTTTCTCTTTCTGTGAGTGTGTGTGTGTATGCTTCTGTGTGAGATTTTGTCTGTATACCTCTGCTTTTACCATTTGTCCTAGGGTTCTGTCTGTTTTTTTTGTTTTGTTTTTTAATATAGTTTTTATCTTTTATTATCATTGGTGGATTTGTTTTTTGGTTTTGGTGGTCTCTCTTTCGATTATTTTTTTTATTACAGCAATTTTTTAAATAATTGTTTTATTTTTTATTTTAATAGCTTTATTTTATTTTATCTTCTTTCTTTTCTTTTCTTTTTCCCTTTTATTCTGAGCCATGTGGATGACAGGCTCTTGGTGCTCCAGCCAGGTGTCAGGGCTGTGCCTTTGAGGTGGGACAGCCAAGTTCAGGACACTGGTCCGCAAGAGACCTCCCAGCTCCATGTAATATCAAATGGCGAAAATCTCCCATAGATCTCCATCTCAATGCCAAGATGCAACTCCACTCAATGACCAGCAATTTACAGTGCAGGACACCCTATGCCAAACAACTAGCAAGACATGAACACAACCCCACCCATTAGCAGGGAGGCTGCCTAAAATCATACTAAGTTCAGAAACACCCCAAAACACACCACCAGATGTGGACCTGCCCACCAGAAAGACAAGATCCAGCCTCATCCATCAGAACACAAGCACTAGTCCCCTCCACCAGGAAGCCTACACAACCCACTGAACCAACCTTAGCCACTGGGGACAGACACCAAAAACAACAGAAACTACGAACCTGCAGCCTGTGAAAAGGAGACACCAAACACAGTAAGTTAAGCAAAATGGGAAGACAGAGAAACACACAGCAGATGAACGAGCAAGGGAAAAACCCACCAAACCCAACAAATGAAGAGGAAATAGGCAGTCTACCTGAAAAAGAATTCAGAATGATAGGGAAGATGATCCAAAATTTTGTAAATACAATGGAGAAAATACAAGAAACGTTTAACAGGGACTTAGAAGAACTAAAGTGCAAACAAACAGTGATGAACAACACAATAAATGAAATTAAAAATATTCTAGAAGGGTTCAATAGCAGAATAACTGAGGCAGAAGAACGGATAAGTGACCTGGAAAAAAAAATAGTGGAAATAACTACTGCAGAACAGTATAAAGAACAAAGAACGAAAAGAATTGAGGACAGTCTCAGAGACCTCTGGGACAACATCAAACACACCAACATTCAAATTATAGAAGAAGAAGAGAAGAAGAGAAAAAGAAAGAGACTGAGAAAATATTTGAAGAGATTATAGTTGAGAAGTTCCCTAATATGGGAAAGGAAATAGTTAATCAAGTCCAGGAAGTGCAGAGTCCCATACAGGATAAATCCAAGGAGAAACACACCAATACACATAATAATCAAGCTATCAAAATATAATACAAAGAAATTATATTAAAAGCAGCAAGGGAAAAATGACAAATTACATACAAGGGAATCCCCATAAGGTTAACAGCTGATCTTTCAGCAGAAACTCCGCAAGCCAGAAGGGAGTGGCAGGACATACTTAAAGTGATGAAATGGAAAAACCTAAAACCAAGATTGCTCTACCCAGCAAGGATCTCATTCAGATTTGATGGAGAAATTGAAACCTTTACAGACAAGCAAAAGCTAAGAGAATTCAGCATCAGCAAACCAGCTTTACAACGAATGGTAAAGGAACTTCTCTAGGCAGGAAACACAAGAGAAGGAAAAGACCTACAATGACAAACCCAATACAGTTAAGTAAATGGTAATAGGAACATACATATCGATAACCACCATAAATGTAAATGGATTAAATGCTCCAACCAAAAGACATAGACTGGCTTAATGCATACAAAAACAAGACCCATATATCTGCTGTCTACAAGAGACCCACTTCAGACCTAGGGACACATTCAGACTGAAAGTGAGGGGATGGAAAAAGATATTCCATGCACAGGGAAATCAGAAGAAAGCTGGAGTAGCAATTCTCCTGTCAGACAAATTAGACTTTAAAATGAAGACTATCACAAGAGACAAAGAAGGACACTACATAATGATCAAGGGATCAATCCAAGAAGAAGATATAACAATTGTAAATATTTATGCACCCAGCATAGGAGCACCTCAATACATAAGGCAAATACTAACATCCAGAAAAGGGGAAATCGACAGGAACACAATCATAGTAGGGGACTTTAACACCCCACTTTCACCAATGGACAAATCATCCAAAATGAAAATAAATAAGGAAACACAAGCTTTAAATGATCCATTAAACAAGATGGACTTAATTGATATTTATAGGGCATTCCATCCAAAACCAACAGAATACACTTTCTTCTCAAGTGCTCATGGAACATTCGGCAGGATAGATCATATCTTGGGTCACAAATCAAGCCTTGGTAAATTTAAGAAAATTGAAATCTTATCAAGTATCTTTTCCAACCACAACGCTATGAGACTAGATATCAACTACAGGAAAAAAATCTGTAAAAAATACAAACACATGGAGGCCAAACAATACACTATTTAATAACCAAGAGATCACTAAAGAACTCAAAGAGGAAATCAAAAAATACCTAGAAATAAATGAAATGAAAACATGAGGACCCAAAACCTATGGGATGCAGCAAAAGCAGTTCTAAGAGGGAAGTTTATAACAATACAATCCTACCTTAAGAGACAAGAGACATCTCAAATAAACAACCTAACCTTACACCTAAAGCAGTTAGAGACAGAAGAACAAAAAAACCCCAAAGTTAGCAGAAGGAAAGAAATCACAAAGCTCAGATCAGAAATAAATGAAAAATAAATGAAGGAAACGATAGCAAAGATCAATAAAACTAAAAGCTGGTTCTTTGAGAAGATAAACAAAATTGATAAACCATTAGCCAGGCTCTTAAAGAAAAATGGGAGAAGACTCAAATCAATAGAATTAGAAATGAAAAAGGATAAGTAACAACTGACATTGCAGAAATACAAAGGATCATGAGAGATTGCTACAAGCAACTACACGCCAATAAAATGGACAACCTGGAAGAAATGAACAATTTTTTAGAAAAGCACAACCTTCCAAGACTGAATCAGGAAGAAATAGAAAATGTAAGCAGACCAATCACAAGCACTAAAATTGAGACTGTGATTAAAAATCTCCCAACAAACAAAAGCCCAGGACCAGATGTCTTCACAGGTGAATTCTATCAAACATTGAGAGAAGAGGTAACACCTGACCTTCTCAAACTCTTCCAAAATATAGCAGAGGTAGGAACACTCCCAGACCCATTCTACAAGGCCACCATCACCCTGACACCAAAACCAGACAAAGATGTCAGAAAGAAAGAAAACTACAGGCCAATATCACTGATGAACATAAATGCAAAAATCCTCAAAAAAATACTAGCAAAAAGAATCCAACAGCACATTAAAAGGATCATACACCATGATCAACTGGGGTTGAACCCAGGACTGCAAGGATTCTTCAGTATACGCAAATCAATCAATGTTATATACCATATTAACAAATTGAAGGAGAAAAACCATATGATCATCTCAATAGATGCAGCAAAAGCTTTCGACAAAATTCAACACCGATTTATGATAAAAACCCTCCAGGAAGTAGACATAGAAGGAACTTACCTCAACATAATAGAGGCCATATATGACAAACCCACAGCCTACATCATCCTCAATGGTGAAAAACTGAAACCATTTCCACTAACATCAGGAATAAGACAAGGTTGCCCACTCTCACCATTATTATTCAACATAGTTTTGGAATTTTTAGCCACAGCAATCAGAGAAGAAAAAGAAATGAAAGGACTCCAAATTAGAAAAGAAGAAGTAAAGCCGTCACTGTTTGCAGATGACATGATACTATACATAGAGAATCCTAAAGATGCTATCAGAAAACTACAAGAGCTAATCAATGAATTTGGTAAAGTAGCAGGATACAAAATTCATGCACAGAAATCTCTTGGATTCTTATACAGTAATGATGAAAAATCTGAAAGTGATATTAAGAAAACACTCCCATTTACCACTGCAACAATAAGAATGAAATATCTAGGAATAAACCTACCTAAGGAGACAAAAGACCTGTATGCAGAAATTTATAAGACACTGATGAAAGAAATTAAAGATGATACACACCGGTGGAGAGATATACCATGTTCTTGGATTGGAAGAATCAACATTGTGAAAATGACTCTACTACCTAAAGCAATCTACAGATTCAATGCAATCCCTATCAAACTACCACTGGCATTTTTCACAGAACTAGAACAAAATATTTCACAATTTGTATGGAAACACAAAAGACCCCGAATAGCCAAAGCAATCTTGAGAAAGAAAAACGGAGCTGGAGGAATGAAGCGCCCTGACTTGAGACTATACTACAAAGCTACAGTAATCAAGACAGTATGGTACTGGCACAAAAACAGAAATATAGATCAATGGAGCAGGATAGAAAGCCCAAAGATAAACCCACACACATATGGTCACCTTATCTTTGATAAAGGAGGCAAGCATATACAGTGGAGAAAAGACAGCCTCTTCAATAAGTGGTGCTGGGTAAACTGGACAGCTACATGTAAAAGAATGAAATTAGAACACTCCCTAACGCCATAGACAAAAATAAACCAAAATGGATTAAAGACCTAAATGTAAGGCCAGACACTATCAAACTCTTAGAGGAAAACATAGGCAGAACACTCTATGATATAAATCACAGCAAGATCCTTTTTGACCCACCTCCTAGAGAAATGGAAATAAAAACAAACATAAACAAACAGGACCTAATGAAACTTCAAAGCTTTTTCACAGCAAAGAAACCATAAACAAGACGAAAAGACAGCCCTCAGAATGGGAGAAAATATTTGCAAATGAAGCAACTGACAATGGATTAGTCTCTGAAATTTACAAGCAGCTCATACAGCTCAATATCAAAAAAACAAACAACCCAATCCAAAAATGGACGGAAGACCTAAATAGACATTTCTCCAAAGAAGATATACCGATTGCCAATAAACACACGGAAGAGTGCTCAACCTCATTAATCATTAGAGAAATGCAACTCAAAACTACAATGAGATATCATCTCACACCAGTCAGAATGGCCATCATCAATAAACCTACAAACAATAAATGCTGAAGAGGGTGTGGAGAAAAGGGAACCCTCTTGCACTGTTGGTGGGAATGTAAATTGATACAGCCACTATGGAGAACAGTATGGAGGTTCCTTAAAAAACTAAAAATAGAACTACCATATGACCCAGCAATCCCACTATTGGGCATATACCCTGAGGAAACCGTAATTCAAAAATAGTTATGTGCCGCAGTGTTCATTGCAGCTGTATTTACAATAGCCAGGACATGGAAGCAACCTAAGTGTCCATCAACAGATGAATGGTTAAAGAAGATGTAGCACATATATACAATGGAATATTACTCAGCCATAAAAAGAAACGAAGTTGAGTTATTTGTAGTGAGGTGGATGGACCTAGATTCTGTCATACAGAGTGAAGTAAATCAGAAAGAGCAAAACAAATACCATATGCTAACACATATATATGGAATCTAAAAAACAAACAAAGAAAATTGTCATGAAGAACCTAGGGGTAGGATGGGAATAAAGATGCAGACCTACTAGAGAATGGACTTGAGGATACAGGGAGGGGGAAGGGTAAGCTGGGACAAAGTGAGAGGGTAGCATGGACACATATACAGTACCAAATGTAAAGTAGATAGCTAGTGGGAAGCAGCCGCATAGCACAGGGAAATCAGCTTGGTGCTTTGAGACCACCTGAAGGAGTGGGATAAGGAGGGTTGGAGGGCGGGAGATGCAAGAGGGAGGAGGTATGAGGATATATGTATATGTATCACTGATTCACTTTTTTATAAAGCAGAAACTAACACACCATTGTAAAGCAATTATACTCCAATAAAGATGTTAAAAAAATAAAAAATTTAAGAAACAAAGCTCTAAGATTACACCCTTGCTGTATATTGTGTTTTATATTTCTTTCTTGATTAATTGTATGACTACAGAGAAGAGAAAATATGGGGCATGAAAATAGGAGCGATGAGAGAGACAACAGCTAAGCACAGTCTGTGTTTAATCTCTGTTCTTGTAAGCAGCACACTGTTTTATTTATCCAGCAGAGAAAGAGTAGTCTGTCTCTCAGATATTTCAAATTGGAGAAAAGTGATAGAGAAGAAAACTGTTTTAAAATGATTTTTCCATGGAATTCCCTGGTGATCCAGTGGTTAGGATTTGGTGCTTTCACTCTCGTGGCCTGGGTTCAGTCCCTGGTCGGGGAACTGAGATCCCGCAAGCTGTGTGGCATGGCCAAAAAAAAAGAAGAATTTGCCCACCATAAAAGAGGAAGCCTAGACATTATATCTTCATTTCTACACAGGAACATGTAGGACATGTGACATTTGTTTTAAATAGGCTAATGATACCAAGATCATGGATATGATCCCTGACTATATTTCATTCTTTTTAATGTGATGGTAAATGGGATTGTTTCCTTAATTTCTCTTTCTGATCTTTCGTTGCTGTATAGAAATGCAACAGATTTCTGTGTATTAATTTTTTTTCCTGTGACTTTACCGAATTCATTGGTGAGCTATAGTAGTTTTTTGGTAACATGTTCAGGATTTTCTATGTGTAGTATCATGTCATCTGCAAACAGTGATGGTTTTACTTCTTTCTTTTCAATTTGGATTCCTTTTATTTCTTTTTCTTCTCTCATTTCTGTGGATAAGATTTGCAAAGCCATGTTGAATAAAAGTGGCAAGAGTGGACATCCTTGTCTTGTTCCTGATCTTAGAGGAAATGCTTTCAGCTTTTTACTGTTGAGTATGATGTTAGCTGTGGGTTTGTCATATATGGCCTTTATTATGTTGAGGTGTGTTCTCTCTATGCCCACTTTTTGGAGAGGTTTTACCTTAAATGGATGTTGAATTTTATCAAAAGCTTTTCCTGCATCTATTGAGATGATTATTTGGTTTTCACTCCTCAATTTGTTAATGTGGTATATCATACTGATTGATTTGTAGATATTGAAAAATCCTTACATCCCTGGGATAAATCCCACACGATCATGGCATATGATCCTTTTAATGTATCGTTGGATTCAGTTTGCTAATATTTTGTGGAGGATTTTGTTTCTGTGTTCATCAATGATATTCGCCTGTAATTTAGAGCTGCCATATGATCCTGCAATCCCAATCCTGGGCATATATCCAGAGAAAACCATAATTCAAAAAGATAAATGCACCCCAGTGTTCATAGCAGCGCTATTTACAATAGCCAAGACATGGAAGTAACCTAAATGTCCATCAACAGGTGAATAGATAAAGAAGATGTATATTTACACAATGGAATATTATTCAGCCATAAAAAGAATAAAATAATGCCATATGCAGCAACGTGGATAGACCTAGGGATTATCATACCAAATGAAATAAGTCAGACAGAGAAAGACAAATCATAGGATATCACTAATATGTGGAATCTGAAAAAAAAATGATACAAATGAACTTATATACAAAACAGAAATAGACCCACAGTCGTAGGAAACAAACTTATGGTTACCAAAGTGGAAAGTGAGGGGAGAGATAAATTAGGAGTCTGGGATTAACATATACACACTACTATATATAAAATAGATAACCAGCAAGGACCTACCGTAGCATAGGGAACTATACTCAGTATTTTGTAATAACCTACGAGGAAAGAGAATCTGAAGAAATATGTATGTATAACTGAATCACTTTTCTGTATACCTAAACTAAAACTACATTGTAAATCAACTATACTTCAATTTCAAGAAAAGAACATTTGCTATTGTAGAGGTTTTCAACATGTAGACTCCATTAAAGTGCAACTTTATAGTCTAAGCAAAGCAAGGAGCTAAGTTAATTATTAGTCTAGGCAAGTCAACAGGTTTAATTCTAAAAAAATGTAACTTGGAGCTGATGTGTTTACACAAGTCCCCATATATGTGGATAGGTTACATTCTCTGCATCTAACCTAGTTATATAAATTAGGCTTCATAGATTATCTTGCTATTTTATTATTATTATTTTAATTCTGAGATCCCTCAAAATTTTTCTTATTAAATTTGAATCTAAATTATTTTTTAATTGAAGTATTAAAGGATTCATGCACCCCTCAGTAGGAGACTTTAACACTCCACTGACATCAATTTTCAATTTTTTTCCTTTGTCTTTTTGTCTGCTCTCCTGATTGGGTGATTTCCATTAGTCTATATTCCAGCTAACTTATTCGTTCTTTTGCATTATTTAGTCTGCTATTCATTGCCTTATCTTGGTTTTTATCTTGGTAATTGAGTTGTCTAATTTTTTTTTTTTTTTTTTTTTTGCGGTACGCGGGCCTCTCACTGTTGTGGCCTCTCCCGTTGTGGAGCACAGTCTCCAGATGCGCAGGCTCAGCGGCCATGGCTCACGGGCCTAGCTGCTCCGCGGCATGTGGGAACTTCCCAGACCAGGGCACGAACCCGTGTCCCCTGCATCGGCAGGCAGACTCTCAACCACTGCGCCACCAGGGAAGCCCGAGTTGTCTAATTTTGATTCTTTCCTCTTTATTGTTTCTAGTTCCTTTTTACAGTGATCCGTATTTCTACCTATATGCTTGCTTAATTCCTTTAGCATTTGTATTACCTCCTTTTTGA
Organism: Monodon monoceros; assembly: GCF_005190385.1. NCBI lineage: Eukaryota > Metazoa > Chordata > Mammalia > Artiodactyla > Monodontidae > Monodon > Monodon monoceros. Next base: position 6,058,776 of record NW_021703778.1, read on the forward strand.
ACGCTGGTAGACTGGAGAGGTTTGTTTCATTGTTTGCTTGTTCTTTCAGGGCATTTATCTTGTTCTTGAAATTGGGAGTGGTTTCTCTGTTTTTCCATTTTACTTAAATTTCTCTGACTATGGATTTAGGAGAAATGGTTACCTACTGTGGTCTTGAAGGGCTGTTTTTATGTGGGAGCATCCCTGTGTAGACTGTGTGAGTCCAGTATTTTTGGTGCGAGGGCTGTTTTCGGTATGGATGCCCGCCGTGTCTTTCCTTAGCGTGTGCTGGTCGTTGTCCCCTTGATAGGGGATGTGTTTGGCACTGTGGTGACGAGAACCTGCAGTGAATATTGGGTGAGCCCCCTCTTTGCTCTGTGGCTGTCACAGCCCTATCGAGGGCAGGGTCTTCTCTGCAGGTGTTGGATTAGAAGCCCCCCAGATCTGGTTCTAAGCTGGGATGTGAGGTAGGTGGGATTGGAGCGCTACCGCTGGGGAAGGAGCTACTGTGCATTCTTGCCCAGGTGCTGTCTGCCAGGGATGGGAACGTGGGATTCCACAGTGCTGCTGGACACCTGGTATGGTGCCAAAAAACTCTTCCACTGCTGGAGCCACCCCTGGACCTGCCGCCACCGAGGGAGCCCTGATAATCAGCCCCACCCGCGGTGGGTGCACACTCACGAAGCCCACCGCACAGGGGCTGAGCCCCACTGTGAGCAGGCTGACATTGGGGCTGTTTTACAGCTCCCTCCCAGGAGTGCATTTCCTGTCCTGATTCCCTTTTTTTTTCTTTCTTTTCACCCTACCTGGTTATGTGGGGATCTTTCTTGCAGCTTTGGTTGTACATGAGATCTCCTCTCAGTTTTCAGTTGGTTTTCTGTGGGAATTGTTTCACATGTAGATGTATTTTTGATATGTTTATGAGGGAAGGTGAGCTCCATGTGCTTCTACTCTGCCATCTTGACCTCCCTCCAAATCAAAATTCTTTTAGTTTTTAAAAATATAGCTGAACGCTTCATGGTATCACCACAAACAACATTATTTGAGGGCCTAAAAATCTCTTTCAGTCATTTCAAAAGGTTTTAATGGGGACTTATTTCTTGATAAATTTGACATTCTGAAATAGAAATTATTTTTAACATTTCTTCTGAGTCTCAAGTGCTGTAATGTCAGGTGCACCATTCAGGGGACTGTGTGGTCAAACCATCAATCAGGTTGTTATGGAGACCTGCAGGACCAATTTTAAAAATAACTTTTTTCAACAATAATCTACTCTCATGCATCCCAGACCAGGAGTGAGTTAATTAATGTCTTAAAGATTTTCCTTTTTCAATCATAACAGCAAGAAGTATGCAAAATTTTTCTTGTACCCTAGTGCCATCACATATATGAGCAACTAGATGACTGCTTTAGTTTGGAGTTGAGTATCTCCACCTTGGGTAATGTGTAGACATTAATGAGGAGAGGAGACAATTTAAAAATATTTCCCAGAGTTGAGCCTGGAATTCCATGGAAAAAGACATAACTAAAGTCTCATTACTTCTGGAATGAATGTGCTTGATTATAAGACTTTTCATTTTTTCACAAATTCTTGGAGGTTGAACTAAATCATTAATGCATATTACCTGGCAGATAAATTGCTTTTTTTGTTTCAATTCTGAGTAGGATTTCAAAAATAAGTTCACAGTTGAGGTTGGACTACCTTCTGCTTTTTAATTGAAAGCTTTAATTTTCTTTAAAATTCTATAATTTAGTTGCATGGTAAGAAGAAATTGAATAAGATTTAATTATTCCTTGATTAATCATGCTAATTAAGACCCACCTTCACAAATCCTTTGATTTAAGATGCTTTCTATGGAATCAAACAGCTTCTTTCCTTTTTAGTTAAGCCATCAAAAAAAGTTGGGTGATGCTTACATATCTAGCAACTTTTAACATCCGAACTATTTATGACTAGTAAGATGAAGACTTATGAAAGAAAGCAGTTCATTAAGCATGAACTCACCGTGGTTGAAATACAAGTGTTTTGTTGTTATTGATAACCCAGCCTTCATAATAATATAGTAAAATTCCTTTCTGTTGCTTGTTGACTGTAGACTCCCAAGGAAACCACCAGAAAAACCTATTGATCAAGCAGAACTAAGTTTGTCCCACCTAATGTAGTGAGAAAGAATAGATGTCTGAGTGCATAAATGGATAGATATTGGGTTGGCCAAAAGGTTTGTTCGCTTTTTTCCATAAGATGGCTCTAGTAGCACTTAGTTGTCTTTAACTTCATTCAAAACAATTTTGGGGCTTCCCTGGTGGCTCAGTGGTTGAGAGTCCGCGTGCCAATGCAGGGGACACGGGTTCGTGCCCTGGTCCGGGAAGATCCCACATGCCGCGGAGCGGCTGGGCCTGTGAACCATGGCCGCTGGGCCTGTGCGTCCAGGGCCTGTGCTCCATAACGGGAGAGGCCACAACAGTGAGAGACCTGCGTACCACAAAACAAGCAAACAATTTTGTTAGATTGTATGTGACAGCTGTCATATCAGCGTGCATTTTGAAAAAGACTTATCGTGGAATGTTACTCAGCCATAAAAAAAAATGAAATTGAGTTAATTTGTAGTGAGGTGGATGGACCTAGAGGCTGTCTTACAGAGTGAAGTAAGTCAGAAAGAGAAAAACAAATACCGTATGCTAACACATATATATGGAATCTTAAAAAAAAAAAAAAGGTTCTGCTGAACCTAGGGGCAGGACAGGAATAATGGCGCAGATGTAGAGAATGGACTTAAGGACACGGGGAGGGGGAAGGGTAACCTGGGAAGAAGTGAGAGAGTGACATGGACATATATACACTACCAAACGTAAAATAGATAGCTAGTGGGAAGCAGCCACATAGCGCAGGGAGATCAACTCGGTGCTTTGTTTCCACCTAGAGGGATGGGATACAGAGGGTGGGAGGGAGACGCAAGAGAGAGGAGATATGGAGATATATGTATACATATAGCTGATTCACTTTGTTATACAGCAGAAACTAACACAACATTGTAAAGCAATTATACTCCAATAAAGGTGTTTAAAAGATTTTTTTAATTTAAAAAATTTAAAAAAGACATCCAAATTGGTGAATTTTTGTGTAGCCATTTTAATATTGAAAATGGAAGAAAAAAGCAACATTTTTGGCATATTATGATTTATTATTTCAAGAAAGGTAAAAATGCAACCAAAATGCAAAAAGAGGTTTGTGCAGTGTATGGAGAAGGTGCTGTGACTGACCGAACGTGTCAAAAGTGGTTTGTGAAGTTTCACGCTGGAGATTTCTTGCTGGACGATGCTCCATGGTCAGGTGGACCAGTTGAAGTTGAAAACGATCAAATCAAGACATTAATTGAGAACAATCAATGTTATACTACGCGGGAGATAACCAACATACTCAAAATATCCGTATCAAGTGTTGAAAATCATTTGCACCAGCTTGGTTATGTTAATCGCTTTGACGTTTGGGTTCCACGTAAGTTAAGCGGAAAAAACCCTTCTCGACCGTATTTCCGTGTGTGATTCTCTACTTGAACGATTCTCTACAAAACGAAAACATTCCTTTTTGAAAACAAATTGTGACGAGCAATGAAAAATGGATACTGTACAATAACGTGGAGCAGAAGATATCGTAGGGCAAGTGAAATGAACCACCACCAACCACACCAAAGGCCGGTCTTCATCCAAAGAAGGTGATGTTGTATATATGGTGGGATTGGAAGGGAGTCCTCTATTATGAGCTCCTTCTGGAAAACCAAACGATTAATTAATCTTTTGATTTTCAGCAAACGATTTTCAAAATCCAACAAGTACTACTCCCAATTAGACCAACTGAAAGCAGCACTCGACAAAAAGCGTCCAGAACTAGACAACAGAAAACACATAATCTTCCATCAGGATAATTCAAGACCATATCTTTCTTTGGTGAGCAGGCAAAAACTGTTACAGCTTAGCTGGGAAGTTCTGATTCATCTACCGCATTCACCAGACATTGCACCTTCGGATTTCCATTTATTTAGGTCTTTACAAAATTCTCTTAATGGAAAAGATTTCAGTTCCTTGGAAAACTGTAAAAGGCACCCGGAACAGTTCTTTGCTCAAAAAGATAAAAAGTTTTGGGAAGATGGAATCATGAAGTTGCCTGAAAAACGACAGATGGTAGTGGGACAAAAGGGTGAATACGTTGTCCAATAAAGTTCTTGGTGAAAATGAAAAATGTGTCTTTTATTTTTACTTAAAAAGTGAAGGCACTTTTGGCCAACCAGATGATAGCTAGATAGATAGATAGATAGATAGATAGGTAGATAGATAGATAGATGATAGATGGAAGGAAGGAAGGAAGTGTCCCAGTAGTGCATAATATGTAGGAAGTCAGGAAAAAATACATGGTTTGGAGGATTGAGCTCAAGTGAATGAAGACAGGTTTTTCAAAATAGGGAAGTTACGGGATTGGACACATTTGTGACATAAATACCTAGGATTTGTGGATACAGCAAGATAAGTATCCATAGCAAGTCTGGATAAGTAAACTGCCTTCTGAAAAGTGAGCTGTTTGCTCAAGTGTGCGATCTGTTGTCGCAGTGGGAGAGCAGTTCGCCCACAGAAGCAAACTGTTAGCCTGGATAAACCGGTTGGCAAGAAGTTTTTGTAGCAAACAGTACAGTAATATGTTGATTTAAGGTTTTATCTTCCTGGAATAAACTGTCAAATCATGTTGACACCGATGGCCCCAATTCTTAGTCCCAAAACGATAAACTGTGTTGATACAGGTTGTATCAATACTCACCTGAACCTGTTTTGCCTTATATCAGGCTGTCCTCGGTAACACTCCTTAATAGACCCTAAAATTAAGAGGTGGTGAATGTGTACTAATGTTTAAGTCTGAGTCTTAGTTCAAATTGCCCCGGTTTGTTTAACTTTTCTCCTACAGAAGAGCAGAAAAGCTAATGATACCTTGGAACTCTAAGACTTTTGACTGTCTGCTGATCCCAGCTGTCAGGCTGCTGTTTCATTAACATGAAGTTTAGTGGGACGTATATTTTATGCCATATAACATCACAGCCAAAATGGAACACGGAAACACCTGGGCACATGTTTAGCCTCATAGGGAGGAACTTCATGGGATGCCAGCTTGAGTGAAACTGGAGTTCAGTCACTCCATTCTAATGATTCTAGAGAAAACAGGAAAACGGTTGGAGAAGGCAGAGGGAATTGTGGGGTTTGGACACCCGTGGCTTGAAAAATAGCCTGAAACTGAATTTTCTTCATTCATGACTTAACAAGGCTATTTAAGGGAATCCTTACAAGTAGAGGTGAAATTGTAACGCAAAGTATGAACTGTTTAAGACAAAAAGAATACAACTAGTCCTAGTCTCTTGAATACCATACTGGACTGTAGAGAGAAGATTTTCCATTTTAAGCAACTTTGCAGGCACTTGAAGGCACTGGTTTATTCCTTTCATATCGGCAGGTCTTTTACTAGCGTGGTACTTCACCCTGGCCCCCAATTCCCAAAAGTTGTTCCATCCAAAAGTTACTATTTATTCTCCACCAGAAGTAGAGTTGCTCACCTGCTATTTCTAAAACTACTATTAATAGAGCCCCCAAAGCACTCCTGTCTGCTGAACAAATCACAGAAATAGTAACATACTGCAATCTGCTATGGAAACTTGTCAATTAAAATAATGGATCTTAGTTGCAAATCGTTATCACAGTTTGACTTTACAGTGAATGGATGAAGTATGGTAAGGGTAAAGGAAGGGCAATGACAAAGAAAATCATACTAAGTGATTTCAGAATTGAATGGTTTTCTTAGAGGATGCAGGTTACTGTGGAGTTGAGACTGACTTGATGGGTATTAACTCTTAGGACTGACAAGGAAACCTGGAAATTCTAAAGCTTCTTAGTATTTTTTTTTCTTTTTTTTTCTTTTTTTGTGGTACGCGGGCCTCTCACTGTTGTGGCCTCTCCTGTTGCGAAGCACAGGCTCCGGACGCGCAGGCTCAACGGTCATGGCTCATGGGCCCAGCCGCTCCGCGGCATGTGGGATCTTCCCGCACCGGGGCACGAACCTGCATCCCCTACATCGGCAGGCGGACTCTCAACCACTGTGCCACCAGGGAAGCCCTATTTTTTTCTTTTTTAAATAAATATATAGAAGTACAACGAACAAACGTTTACATATGTTAGGTGTAAGTGTAGATATGGATCAAAGTTCACAAAACAAATATGTCAGTGTCACCTGCACCCAGTAAAGTCAAAGAAAAGTAAGTGACCTTCAAGGCCTCAGCTTCCTCCCCTCCATTCCCCAAAACCCCAAATGTATTTCTGCCTTCTGTTGCTATTAATGATTGCTTCTTGCTTTTCTGTTTCATATCGTACTTACTCTTTTGTGCCTGGTTTGTTTTGCTCAATATTACATCTGGTGAGACTTCTCTATATTGTCATTTATAGTTGTAGTGTATTCATTCTCATTGTTGTGTAGTGCCGCGTCTTGTGAATCTACCACAATGTACCCATTCAACTGTTGATGGACATTTGAGTGGTTTATAGTGTTTGGCTATTAGAAAATCAGGCTGCTATGAAAATTCCAATACATGCCTTTTGTTGAACAAATACATACTCTTCTCTGTTGGGTATTTTGCTAGAAGTCAAAGTGGCGTCTCATGGGGGCACGTGCACAGAGCTTCAGTAGATTCTGCCAGTAGCCTTCCAATCTGACCGTGCCAGTTTACTCTCCTACCAATAGAATATGAAGTTCCAGTTGCTTCATATCCTTACAAATACCTGGTATTTTCTGTCCTTTCTTCGTATCGTCTTGTTTTTATATATAATGTCTCCAATCATGTCTAGAATTTTAGCCTTCCCTTCACACACATAGTTAGGATACGTAGTTCTTGAAGACCTCAGTGTGGTCAAGGGCCTCTAAGTCAAACAGAGGGAGCCACATATAGTGGTGGGACAGTGTCAAAATTCTATAGTGTAAAAGTAGGTAACTTCCAGGAGGCTAAGCCTTTTCTCCTTGTCATGAAACTGAATATTCCCATTACAGAATTTTGGTCATGAAGTATGAGCAAAAATTATTATCTTAAATTTATGAAAAAGGAAGTTTATGTCCAGAGGCTAAATGTAAAAGACCATTGCCTTTAAACTCAAGCACATATGTGCATCTACGGTGTTTTTCCACAAGGCTATATTGCTTTTTTTGTTATGGGATTATGTGCACAAACTTTTAAGTGGTAACATCCTAGATTAGCTCTGCTCAGTATTTCTTTTGTTTCATTTGTTCATCTTTACATCTCTCATTTAGTTATTCATCAATTTGTTTAATTCTTCATTGTCTGACTTCCCCCCGGAATGCATTTCATAAGGGGTGAAAATGTGTCTTACTTATTCACGTTTCTGTATCCAGAACCTTGATCTATCTCTGGCACAGAGTAGGTACTCAATAAACATTTTGGTGGGAAAGAATGAATGACCACTAACAAGAGTTTCGTGAGCACATGTAAGGATGAAGAATGATGTAGTTTTTAAATTATTAAAATGAAAGCTTTTGGGCTTCCCTGGTGGCACAGTGGTTAAGAATCTGCCTGCCAATGCAGGGGACACGGGTTTGAGCCCTGGTCCAGGAAGATCCCACATGCCGCGGAGCTACTGAGCCCGTGCGCCACAACTACTGAGCCTGCATGCCTAGAGCCCGTGCTCCGCAACAAGAGAAGCCACTGCAATGAGAAGCCCACGCACCACAACCAAGGGTAGCCCCCGCTCGCTACAACTAGACAACTAGAGAAAGCCCGTGAGCAGCAACGAAGACCCAATGCGGCCAAAAATAAATAAAATAAGTAAATTTAAAAGAAAAAGAAAACGTTTTTTATTTAAAGCAACTTAATCTGATGGGAACTAGCTTACGTTTAACAATTTAAGACTATTCCCTTTATGGCAACATTTTGCAAGTCCATAGCCAAAACAAGTCTGTAGCCAGTCTTGCGAAAAGTTGGAAAAGCTGGCACTTCAAGACTGAGGAAGGTAGGCAGAATTACAAGAGCAAATTCTCAATGTTCTTTCCTGTCTTATTGCAAGTTATGATATTTCCTATTTCTTGTGTCCTAAGTAATTCATCTGTACTATTTAAGTATCTAATACTGTCTTCTAGTCATGGGGAAAGCTAGTATTTTGATCCATAGAGCAGCTGCTACCTTTTGTCACTGTTTTTAATTCCTGTGAGTACTAAGTTTAGATATAAAATGCCGAAGTATTATTGCATGCATCTTCATTTACAGTTATACGACTGTGAGACTTAAAGAAGTCAGGTAATGCATCCGTCTATTTCCAGGTATTTAACGACTCCAGACACATAGCTCTCTACTAAATTCTTAAAATTTCCATGAAATGAAATAAAATAACATTAGTTATTGTATACTTCTTTTGGTATCACACTGAAGTCTCAAACCCCTAAGCTTTACCAACCTTCTTTATGCCTTATCCTTTCTTGTGATATTATAGTTTGAGTTTATTCCTAGCTCAGAAAAAACGCTTTCCCTTTTGAGTTTTCAGAAATCAAATGGCCTTTCTTTTCCTTGTTGCTCTGTGCAGAGGCCGCTCTCTGACGCAAAGGCACACTGCCCTGTCTCGTACGGTTATGCTGGTTGCATCTCTAATTTGCATGGTAACTAATGTAAAGGTGGATGCTGCTGTTTGCACCCACAAGAATAGCAAATGTAGAGGTGTTGGAAACACTGTCATAGTTGTCGGAGGACGTCTCCGTCAGCATTTTTCAGAAGAAGGTAACAGCAGGAGGTTTTTATAATGTAACTTTAATTATAATGGCCAGACACCCTGGCATTGGCTGAGGATCTGTTCAGGTTACACCTGCCAAGAATAATTTGAAATGCCTCAAGACATGTGTCTCATAAGTGGTGTCACTCCCTACAGGTGCTAGCCAGCAGTTCTTTCTTTTTCTCCCCCGTCCCTGGTCTCTGTTCACTCTTGGTCTGGCTACTCAGATACATAGAAACTTGAAGGAAAATGAAGAGCCGTAATCAATGAGGTGAGATTAACAAGGCACTCAGCAAAACCACCATCTCTGTGACACAGCTAAATACCTCCGGTTTTCAAGCTGTGGTTTGGAAATCTAAATTAAAAAAACACAAACAAAATGGGTCATTTCTCACCTTCCAATATTAAGTTTATTTGTGGAGCTTTATATTTTGAACGTGACCTTCAAAAAGACAGATCATGAAACCTCTGCAACCAACCAGCAGATGGCAATATATAGGCTTCCCTGAGGCTTTCTGATTGTTCCATAGCAGAGGCTGTTAAATTTGTAATTTAGTTTGGCCAGGGAAGTTCAGGGGTAAAGAAATATTTAAACCAAAGTAGAGCAAGCAAATTTTATCTATTTTATAATTTTTTGCAGCTAATTTTATATTTTCTCTAATCCTTAGGGATTATATTTTAGATAATCATCACCAGGATTTCTAGTTCTCTATTTTTAGCCTAACTCCTTGGAACGCAGTTGACTAGAAAGTTAAACTGAGGAGTCTTTAAGCACTTTGAGCAGATTACCATATTTAGGGCTTTGTTAACAACAACAAACATTTAAGACATTGTTAAACTTCCGGATAAATTTATTTCATACACTCCCTGACACTCGTATAATCTACTTGTCTGTAAAACATTTCCAAAGGAGATTTTCAAAATATTGCAGAATTTTACACTAATATTCTGGTAAGAGGAATAAATGGTTGTCTGTTGCAAGAGATGGGTTATTTCAGTGGAAGCATTAATGAAAGCAAATGTCTATGCTGCCAGGCAACGGAAAGGCTAAACACCGATCTTCACTCTTCAAACTCACTGTCTAATCACAAAAAATGAGAAGAGTTACAGGATCTCCTCTTCTTCTCTTCACTGAACACTGAAGGCACCTGCCCATAATTAGATAGGGGGTGGGGAGGAAACTGACAAACTTCATTATCCCAAGTTGGTAATTCTCACGCTAGTCTGCCTCAGAACAGGAAATGGAAAGTGTTGAGCCCAACGCTGGATATCGTACAGCTATTTCTTTAATGGAATTATAATCTGCTAATATTAATTATCAGCCAGTACAGGAAATCTAATACAAAGCATTATTATAGCGTTGTTTTTCTCCTAATATATTTGCTGATTCATGAACACCAGGGAAGCGAGGGGATATTAGAATCAGTGGCAGATGAATGATGGATGAATCATAAATTGGATTGTGTGTTGGTTTATTTAATTAGTTTATTAGAGTTCTCTGGAAACATCTAGGCACTGTGTAAAATTAATATATGCAAGAATATTTAGCTGTCCAATTAGGAAAACATAAATTAGTCATATCATGTATGCTGTAAAAAACCACAACTGTCAAAAGAAATTAAACAAATGAAGGGCTAATAAAAATAAATGTTTGGCATGTGTCCTGAATGCCCTGCACATGAAGGCAGTGAAGAAGCCTGAGTTGGTGTTTTTCTAATTAATTTATTTGTTTTTATTATTTTTGGCTGTGTCGGTTCTTCGTTGCTGCACGCGGGCTTTCTCTAGTTGCAGTGAGCATGCGCTGCTCTGTTGCGGTGCGCAGTCTTCTCACTGCGGTGGCTTCTCTTGTTGCGGAGCACGGGCTCTAGGTGTGTGGGCTTCAGTAGTTGTGGCTTGCGAGCTCTAGAGCGCAAGGTCAGTAGTTGTGGCGCATGGGCTTAGTTGCTCTGCGGCATGTGGGATCTTCTCAGACCAGGGATGGAACCACTGCACCACCAGGGAAGCCCAGCCTGAGTTTATTAAGAAGGCAACTTCTTCCAAATGATCTTGGTTATCTGGAAGAGTCAACTTCACCTATCTCTTTTTTATTTAGTTACTTATGTACTGACTGACTGATTGGCTGATGACTGTCAGGTGGTCTTTCCAATAGCAGAATTTATGAAATTTCTGATTTTCTTTTATACCTAAAATTTTATCACAGAACTAGAAAAACCATTAGAACATATCCCTTTCTTCCATACTTATTGTTTTAGAAGATAATTCTACTTGGGTTGATCACTTGTTTCGTACCTGTCTGCCTTGAAGATCTCAACCCACTGGTTGAACACGGATCACCATTGTATGAGCAGTAACTGTAGTTAAAAGAAAACTTAATTCACCTTAGAATCTACTTTATCATGAGCTCTATGGATTCTGAAACGTGCTTTTCCCATCCAATAGTCAAAATTATTTTCTTAGTCTTTTCACTTTATCAATAAATCATTGAACATAAAAAATTACAGACTCTGGCCTGAAAGAAAAGAATAAGTTAATTCGGTGACTTATGTAGCAAGTTTAGGATTTAGCTGTTTTAAATCCAATAGGCTTGTGATAATTATCAGTTAATATTAAAGATGAAGTGACTATCCCTCAGTCAAAAAAGGCTTTAGATTTTAACACAATCTCTGTTTCCAGGTATCTCTGAAACCTAAATAAGTAATTGTGAATTCTCATTTGCGAATCTAGGATCATATGATTTTCTGAGGCCTAGAAATATCTGTTACTGGTTGTACCACCCAGTAGATAGAATTTGTGTATAAAGCAGAACAGGTGCTGACTATTCAGAACTAGGTGAACACACTGCAAGTTTCTGGCAGAGGAACAACAAGAAACCAGTGAATTAAATGAAAACATTGTCAGGCATTTATGAGCCCTTTGAAAGCGCGTGCGCACACACACACACACACACACACACACACACACACACGAATGGCTAAAAACACTCAGGCTGTTCTAGTTATCCAATAACAGTATTGAGGGCAGAATTTAGTCCTGTGGACAGCTCAGGAAAATCTCATCTGAATCCCTAACTACCAACCCACCTAACTGCAAAGCCAGCAGTAGATAGCTTTATTTTCATTTACCTAAATGTTTAGCTATTTCTTTGCTCTTTCTGTGCATTTGCATTTCAGATCTTGCTTCTGGAATTTTTGAGGTACATCCTTTAGCAGTTCCATTAAATAAGGTTTATTGGTAGTGAGTCTGCTTTTGTCTGCCTGAAATATCTTTATTCAGCATTGCTCTGGGTTGATAGTTTAGCTGGAACAGAATTCTTTTTTCTTTTTTACTTACTTGACACATTTATATTGCCATGTGATTGCCATTGTAGCATTAGCTGACACCTCTATTGCATCACAGAATTATCATTTCTTCTAGTGGTGGGAATAATTAAGATCTATTCTTGGGCTTCCCTGGTGGCACAGTGGTTAAGAATCCATCTGCCAATGCAGGGGGCACGGGTTCGAGCCCTGGTCCAGGCAGATCTTGCATGCCACACAGCGGCTAAGCCCGTGCCCCACAACTACTGAGCCTGCGTGCCACAACTACTAAATTAGCCCGCGCGCCTAGGACCATTTTTAGAAAAGCCTCTGGTTTTATTCTTCCTCATGATTGCTTTGGCTATTTCGGGTCTTTTATGTTTCCATAAAAAATTGTAGGATTGTTTTTTTTTTTTCTTCTATTTCTGTGAAGAATGCATTGGAATTTTGATAGAGATTTCACTGAGTCTGTGAATTGCTTTGGGTAGCATGGACCTTTTAACAATCCATAAACATAAATTGTTCTTCCATTTGTATCTTTTTTGATTTCTTTCAACAAAGTCTTGTACTTTATATTGTACAGGTCTTTCACTTCCTTGGATAAGTTTATTCATTTTTACTGTTTTTGATGTGATTGTGAATGAGGTAGTTTTTTTGGTTTTTGTTCTTTTATAAATTTATTTATTTATTTTTGGCTGAGTTGGGTCTTCGATGTGGTTCACGGGCTTCTCATTGTGGTGGCTTCTCTTGTGGAGCACGGACTCTAGGGGAACGGGCTTCAGTAGTTGAGGCACATGGGCTCAGTAGTTGAGGCACATGGGCTCAGTAGTTGTGGCTCACGGGCTCTAGAGCTCAGGCTCAGTAGTTGTGGCTCACGGGCTTAGTTGCCTCGTGGCATGTGGGATCTTCCAAGACCAGAGCTCAAACCCGTGTGCCCTGCATTGGCAGGTGGATTCTTAACCACTGCACCACCAGGGAAGTCCCGTGTGAGGTAGTTTCATTTTTCAGATGTTTCATTCTTAGTGTATAGAAATGTAACTGATTTCTATGTATTGATTTTTATACCCTGAAGCTTTACTGAATTCACTGATTAGAACCAACAGTTTTTTATTTGAGTCTTTGGGATTTTTGATACCTAAGATCACGTCATTTGCAAATAACCACAAATTTACTTATTTTTTTTTATTTGGATGACTTTTGTTTGTTTTGATTGTTTTAGCTAGGACTTTCAGTACTATGTTAAATAAGAGTTGTTAGTGTGGGTACCTTTGTCTTGTTCCTGATCTTAAAGGAAAAGCTGTCCATTTTTCTCCATTGAGTATCATGTTAGCTGTGTGTTTGTCATGTACGGCCTTTCATATGTGAGGGTATATTCTTCTGTATCCAAACTACTGAGGGTTCTTATCATGAAAAAATAATGTATTTTGTCGAATGCTTTTTCTGCATTTATTGAGATGACCGTGTATTTTTTACCTTTCTATTAATGTGTATATTACATTTATTGATTTGTATATGTTGAATCATCCCTGCATCCCAGGGACAAATCCCCCTTTTAATGAGTTCTTTATTTTAGTTTGCTAATATCTTGTTGAGAATTTTTACATCTCTGTTCATCAGGGATATTTGTTTATAGTTTTCTTTTCTAGTATTGTCCTTATCTGGATTTGATATCAGAGTAATACTGGCCTCATAGAATGAGTTTGGAAGTGTTTCCTCCTCTTCATTTTTTTTTTTTTGGAAGCGATTGAGAAGCATTAACATTATATCTTCTCTAAATGTTAAATCGAACTCACTAGTGAAGCCTTTTGGCCCTTGGGTTTTCTATGTTGGGGGATTTTTGATTACCGATTCCATCTCCTTACTCATTATTGATCTGTTTGGACTTGCTCTTTCTTCCTGGTTCAGTCTTCGTAGTTTCTATGATTCTAGGAACTTATCTACTTCTTCTAGTTTATCTAATTTGTTGTTGTATAATTGTGCATAGCAATCTCTTATGATTCTTTGTATTTCTGTAGTGTCAGTTGTGATTTCTCTTTTTTCATATCTGATTTTATTTTTCTTCTCTTTTTATTCTTAGTCTTTCTAAAGGTTTGTCAATATGTTTTATCTTTTAAAAAAACAGCTCTTGATTTCATTGACCTTTCCTATCTTTCTGGTCTCTATTTCTACTCTGATCTTTATTATTTTGTTCCTTCTGCTGACTTTGTTCTTTTTCTTAGTTTGTTCTTCTTTTCCTAGTTCCTTGAGATATAAAGTTAAGTTGCTTATTTGCAATCTTTCTAGTTTCTTATTATGTACAATTATCACTCTAAACTTCCTTCTCCAACTGCTTTTGCAGCATCACATAGGTTTTGGTATGTTACGTTTCCATCGTCATTTGTTTTGAGATATTCTTTGCTTTCCCTTTTAATTTCTTCCTTGACCCATTGTTTGTTCAGGAATGTATTTCTTCGTTTCCACATATTTGTAGATTTTTGAACTCTCTGCGTGCTGTTGATTTCTAGTTTCATACCTCTGTGGTCAGAAAAGATACTTGGTATTATTTCAGTCTTCTTAAATTTCTAAGGCTTGCTTTGTGTCATACCCTATGACTGATCTTTGAGAATGGAACAGAATTCTAATTCAAAGTTATTTTCATTCAAAATTTTGTTAATATCAGTCACTACTTCAGTATTTTGTGGTTGCTCTGTGTGTGTATGTGTATATGTATGTGTGTGTATATATATATTTTTTCTAGAAGTTCAATTTGTAATATTTCTTTCACACTGTTGGTCACATTTTATAGTTCTTGATCCTTGTACAAATTTTGGATTACCTCTTTTTTCTTTAAACTTGTAGTAATTATTCTTATTCCTGGGTCTGGCAATTCTAGTACCTGACATCCCTGGGGTTCTAATTATGAATTTTTGTTATTCCTGCAGATTTTTGGTCAACATCATTAACTCTTTCAGTATTTACTCATTTTAGATTGGGAGTTTAAATTTGGCTTATCTCAATCTTTGAACATATGAAGGGGCCTGGCATCTGGATGCTTTCTTTTTGAGAGATTATATGTGTCCTTCTGTTTGACTTCCATGGCACTATAATCCAAAATTAATTTCTTGGTTTTATCTACTCCAGGCCACCGAAGTAATGCCAGTAGCTAGGTATTATATAACTCCCTCTTTGATTAAAGTGTAGCTTTTGGTGTCCCAAGCTTTATGTGAAGATCTCACTTCTATTTTCTCAAGGTTTTGTCTCTTATTCCTCCTCAACTATTAGAATCTTGGTAAGCAAATGTCTTTAGGGTGGCATTCACTTCTTCTTTTATAGAGATAAAATTCACATACCTTAGAATTCATCCTGCTACAGTATAAAATTCAGTGGAGTTTAGTATATTCATAAGGCTGTGAAACTATAACCACCATATGATTCCAGGACATGTTAGTCACCCTAAAAAGAAACCCATGCCCTCTTCCCTCAGCTGATGACAACCACTAATCTGCTTTCTGTCTCTGTGGATTTGCCATTTCTACACATATCATATAAAATGAATTACACAATTGGAGGCTTTGTGTCTGGCTCTTTTCACTTAGCATAGTGATTTTTTTTTAATTTTATTAATTTATTTATTTATGGCTGTGTTGAGTCTTCGTTTCTGTGTGAGGGCTTGCTCTAGTTGTGGCAAGCGGGGGCCACTCTTCACCGCGGTACGCGGGCCTCTCACTATCGCGGCCTCTCTTGTTGCGGAGCACAGGCTCCAGACGCGCAGGCTCAGTAATTGCGGCTCACGGGCCCAGTTGCTCCGCGGCATGTGGTATCTTCCCAGACTAGGGCTCGAACCCGTGTCCCCTGCATTGGCAGGCAGATTCTCAACCACTGCGCCAAAAAAAAGGGAAGCCCCCCCTTTTTTTTAACAACTTTATTGGAGTATAATTGCTTTACAATGGTGTGTTAGTTTCTGCTTTATAACAAAGTGAAGAAGTTATATATATACGTATGTTCCCATATCTCTTCCTTCCTGTGTCTCCCTCCCTCCCCCCCTCCCTATCCCACACCCCCTAGGTGGTCACAAACCACCGAGCTGATCTCCCTGTGCTATGCGGCTGCTTCTCACTAGCTATCTGTTTTACGTTTGGTAGTGTATATATGTCCATGCCACTCTCTCACTTTGTCACAGCTTACCCTTCACCCTCCCCATATCCTCAAATCCATTCTCTAGTAGGTCTGTGTCTTTATTTCCGTCTTACCCCTAGGTTCTTCATGACCTTTTTTTTTTTCCCCTTAGATTCCATATATATGTGTTAGCATACGGTATTTGTTTTTCTCTTTCTGACTTACTTCACTCTGTATGACAGACTCTAGGTCCATCCACCTCACTACAAATATCTCAATTTCGTTTCTTTTTATGGCTGAGTAATATTCCATTGTATATATGTGCCACATCTTCTTTATCCATTCATCTGATGGTGGACAGTTAGGTTGCTTCCATGTCCTGGCTATTGTAAATAGAGCTGCAATGAACATTGTGGTACATGACTCTTTTTGAATTATGGTTTTCTCAGGGTATATGCTCAGTGGTGGGATTGCTGGGTCATACGGTAGTTCTATTTGTAGTTTTTTACAGAACCTCCATGCTGTTCTCCATAGTGGCTGTATCAATTTACATTCCCACCAACAGTGCAAGAGGGTTCCCTTTTCTCCACACCCTCTCCAGCATTTATTATTTCTAGATTTTTTGACGTTGGCCATTCTGACCGGTGTGAGATGATATCTCATTGTAGTTTTGATTTGCATTTCTCTAGTGATTAATGATGTTGAGCATTCTCTACAAAGAGAATCCTAAAGATGCTACCAGAAAACTACTCGAGCTAATCAATGAATTTGGTAAAGTAGCAGGATACAAAATTCATGCACAGAAATCTCTGGCATTCCTATACAGTAATGATGAAAAATCTGAAAGTGAAATTAAGAAAACACTCCCATTTACCATTGCAACAAAAAGAATAAAATATCTAGGATAAACCTACCTAAGGAGACAAAAGACTTGTATGCAGAAATTTATAAGACACTGATGAAAGAAATTAAAGATGAGACAAATAGATGGAGAGATATACCATGTTCTTGGATTGGAAGAATCAACATTGTGAAAATGACTCTACTACCCAAAGCAATCTACAGATTCAATGCAATCCCTATCAAACTACCACTGGCATTTTTCACAGAACTAGAACAAAAAATTTCACAATTTGTATGGAAACACAAAAGACCCCGAATAGCCAAAGCAATCTTGAGAATGAAAAATGGAGCTGGCGGAATCAGGCTCCCTGACTTGAGACTATACTACAAAGCTACAGTAATCAAGACAGTATGGTACTGGCACAAAAACAGAAATATAGATCAATGGAACAGGATAGAAAGCCCAAAGATAAACCCACACATATATGGTCACCTTAT
The DNA here is from genome assembly GCF_005190385.1 of Monodon monoceros. NCBI lineage: Eukaryota > Metazoa > Chordata > Mammalia > Artiodactyla > Monodontidae > Monodon > Monodon monoceros. The sequence continues at coordinate 6,076,283 of NW_021703778.1, forward strand.
CTTTGATAAAGGAGGCAAGAATATACAGTGGAGAAAAGACAGCCTCTTCAATAAGTGGTGCTGGGTAAACTGGACAGGTACATGTAAAAGTATGAAATTAGAACACTCCCTAACACCAGACACAAAAATAAACTCAAAATGGATTAAAGACCTAAATGTAAGGCCAGACAATATCAAACTCTTAGAGGAAAACATAGGCAGAATATGCTATGACATAAATCACAGCAAGACCCTTTTTGACCCACCTCCTAGAGAAATGAAAATAAAAACAAAAATAAACAAATGGGACCTAATGAAACTTCAAAGCTTTTGCACAGCAAAGGAAACCATAAACAAGACCAAAAGACAACCCTCAGAATCGGAGAAAATATTTACAAATGAAGCAACTGACAAAGGATTAATCTCCAAGATTTACAAGCAGCTCATGCAGCTCAATAACAAAAAAACAAACAACCCAATCCAAAAATGGGCAGAAGACCTAAATAGACATTTCTCCGAAGAAGATATACAGATTGCCCACAAACACATGAAAGAATGCTCAGCATAGTGTTTTTGAGATTCATCCCTGTTGTAGCATGTATCAGTACTGCATTCTTTTTTTATGGCTGATTAATATTTCCTTGTGTGGATGCATCATATACTGTTTATTCGTTCATCAGCTCATGGTCATTTTGGTAGTTTCCATTTTTAGACTATTATTAATAATGTTGCTGTGCATATTCATGTACAAGATTTTGTGTGGACTTTTTTTTTTTTTTTTGCATTTTCTTTGGTCTGTATCTAGGGTTGACATTGCTGGGTCCCATGATAACTCCATCTTTAACATTTCAAAGAAACACCAAACTGTTCTACAAAGTAGTTGTGCCATTTTACATTCCCACCAGCAATGTAGTAAGTATAAATCTCTCCACATCCTTGCATACAGTTTCTGTTATTTGTCTTTTTTATTTTTGCCACTTTAGTGAGTATGAAATGGTGTCTTACTGTGGTTTTGATTTTCATTTTCCAGTGACTAGTGATATTGAGCATCTTTTCATATGCTTATCGGCCATTTGTATATCATCTTTGGAGAAATGTCTATTCAAATCTTTGGCTTATTTTTAAATAAAATTGTCTTTTTATTGTTGAGTTTTAAGACAAGCCTTTGTCAGATATATAATTTGCAAATATTTTCTCCCATTATGTGGGTTGTCTTTTCCCTTCCCCTTTAGTGTCCTTTGAAAATAGAAAGATTTTAATTTTCATGAAGTCCATTTTCTTTGGTTACTTATACTTGTCATATTTAAGTAGCCATTGGGCTACTTCTTCACTTGCCAACTATGTTTTTAGGTCCTTCTTTAATTTTGATCTTTGGGGATTTCTCTTACATTTGTGCAGGCTCAGGCATGTATTTAATAGGAGTTTTGTTGTATTTTTTCCATTGCTACATATTTTTTAGTGGGAGGGATTATCAGAACATCTGGTACACCTTATTTTCAGAAATGGGTATGACAATTTCTACTACCTTGATGTATGGAGTCAGTAAAACACATGCCAGAGAACACTTTATTGGGAACCAAGGAGACCTGAATTCAGATTTTGTTTCTACTACTTAATATGCCTTTGAGGTTGTTAATTAATGTCTCAGTCTGAATATCCTCATGTTAAAATAGAGCTAATAATAATAATACCTAATTCATACAGTTTTTGTGAGGGTAGAACAAGATAATACATGTAGCTGGAACATTCTAAGAACTCAGTAAATGTTGCGTAGCTATATCATTATTAATAATAAAGTTCTCTTCAGAGTGTCTTTAGAAACTGCATGTGTCAACTATTTACCCATTTCTTTTAGTAAGAGTAAAATATTTTGACAGTGCTGCATTTTCCTGAATGGGAATTTATTGAGCACTACTGTATTTAAAAAATTTTTTTATTGAAATATAGTTCATTTACAATGTTGTGTTAGTTTCAGGTGTACAGTAAAGTGATTCAGTTATGCATATATATATTCTATTTTTACATTCTCTTCCATTATAGGTTATTACAAGATATTGAGTATACTTCCCTGTGCTCTACAGTAGGTCCTTGTTGGTTATCTGCTTTATATACAGTAGTGTGTATATTTTAATCCCAAACTCTTAATTTGTCCCTTCCCCACTCCCCTTTGGTAACCATAAGTTTGTTTTCTATGTCTGTGAATCTCCTTCTGTTTTGTAAATAAGTTCATTTTTATCATTTTTTTTAAGATTCCACATATAAGTGATATCATATGATATTTGTCTTTCTCTGCCTGGCTTACTTCACTTAGTATGATCATCTCTAGGTCCACTACTGTATTTATTAACTTGTTTTATAAAGTATGACACTGAGGCTGAGGGAGACATAATAGACGGCTGAGATTCACAAAATCAGTAAGTAGTAGAACTAAGATTTGAACCCACCTTGTCTGACTCTGAGATACATATCCATTTTTACTAAATCCAAGAATCTCTTAAATCTAATTTCTCATCCTATATAATTATTCTCCATACTTCTGATCCCATTATGTGTGATGATTTCTTCTCTGAATCTGTTCAGTACTGTAGCTACTAACAATAAGAAGTTATTTAAATTCAAATTAATTAAAATTGAATGACATTAAAAATTAAGTTCCTCAGTTGCACCAGCCACATTACAAATCCTTCCTAGCCACATGTGTCAAGTGGCTGTCATATTCAACAGCACAGATACAAAACTTTTCCATCACTGCAGAAAGTTCCACTGGACTATCCAGTTTTTTTCATTGAGAGAAACTGTATCACAGACACGATCACAGCCTTTGTTTCCTCCATCGTTGCCCTTTAAAATCATACCAGACGTTTTTGCACTTAACCACATCAAAAATTGCAAGCTGCGTTAAAGACTCCAGTCTGGTTGGCATTTGTACACTGATTGCCCTGTGTTTAGGTGAGTGAATGAGGTGCTGTTTGCCTGCCTTTTGCTGGAGTTTGACAACCGTTTCCTCCTGGGGCATACAGCAACATTTCAAATCAAAATGACTCACTGCCTAAAAATAAGCTTAAGCACAGCTGAATGAAAGTATATGAAAATTATATTCTCCTAAGTGAGCCCTATGTAAGCATTTATTTCTATTAGACAAATTCTAGTATTTATGGAAATTTACTGAATCCTATATACTCTAAGCCTTTCTTGTATAAAAAAAAAGAAGGATATTGCATCAGTAAGCAGTTATCTCAATTTTAAAGAAAGTAAGAAATTGATTAGCAGGACAAGACACTATTTATAGAACCTCTAATATTTAGTGTCTATCAAGTGAAGACCATAACACCCTTTACTTACTGTTCTTAACGTCAGGATTCCTGGCAGAGAAATTGAAATGAATTATAGCAAATAATGTTACTAATGCCATTTATGTAGTTGAGGATGGAGTAGGTTTCTCTGACTCTTGAATCAGTGATTTACTGGGACCTTGGTATGTTTCTATTTGGGGGGACTTCATGGACAGTATAATCTGGATTTCAAGATAACTCATTAGTTAATAATTGAAGAGAAAAGATATGAGAGCCCCTGCATTTTTGGGAAACAAGACATCAAACTCTGATTTGGGAGTAACCGCATTTTACCGAATTGAAACTATACAATTTAATTTCTTAGCAAAAAGGATATAATTTAATGAATTGGTCCGCCATGAAGTGCTTAGGAAACATAGCATCTATTTTCATAATTTTAATACCCATGGAAAGAAGTCACCTTTTTAAAATGGAAGTTGATAAGAGGCAGCAGAAAATGGATGTATTAAGCATCTTAAAGGAATGGTTTGTAGAGAAGAGGCTCTGTCAGGACAGTGATGGGTCTGTCTTATCACCTCATCTTTTTCTACTTGCTCAGCATCTGGCACATACTGGTCACTCGATCAATAATCATCAATTCATGTGGTCAAGACAAAAGAGAGGAATCCCAAATCTTACCTTAAGACATATGGCCCCTCTAACGATGATTACGAAGAATATATGATAAACTACTGTTCAGTTAATTGTGTCTAAATGGATTTGCCACAGCAGATGGGTACTGGTCTGCATGGAACATAGAAAAAGAAAGCCAAAGGTTAGAAAATGTTAAAGTGATATGTCAAAAGCACTAATAGGGGAGTGTGAAGTAGCACTCTTGTATAAATGACCCAAAATGGATGGTTCACATTATCTCTGAACAGAAACATCCTCAGAGAAGCATAGGTAATTCAGGAAGGCTGCAGTTGTTTGATGGAAATATTTCATAAGAATGAGTATATGGTTTTCTCTTCTTTACTTCTTTGCTCATCATCCTAATTTATGTGTGATTTTCCCACGTTAACCTACCCATCTAGGTAACATACTCCAAATACATGGCTATTCTGATGACTACATTTCTACTGATTATTTTATGTCAGCTTTCTTTTTTATACATCAATCTCTTCTGCTTTGGGTTAATGTGATTCTGTTCTCCCCAAACTGATCATCAGTTAATGAACTAATAGTAGAAAACTTCTAGCCCTGCAAAAGTTTGGGACCCTTAATCCATGAAGATCTCCAAGGTGCAGAAATTTGATGAGACTCAAGGAAACAACTACTGTCTTTTTTATCAATGTTATTCTACAACAACACCTTGACCAATGTAAAAACAACAACAAGGTCAACTCCTGGCTTCCAGTCTGACATATAAAGAGGTTGGAAGCCATTACTCCTCTTCTAAACAAAGCTGAACAAACTTAAAATCAACAAGGCTTCTTAGGTCCATCAGAGAGTTGAGGTCACAGGGCAGATGGCTGCCCTGAACCCTGGAGAAATGGGCAAATACTGAGAATCACAGCTTTGCCAGGAGCCAACAAGTGGTAGGAAAACTTAAATAGGAATTTTCCATTGCTGGATGTTGAGTGTGGGATCGCTTGAGAATGTAAAAAGTACCTGGGGTCCCAGGCTTAAAAGACGCCCACACTTACATGAGTTTTACCTCCAGGAACCCCACTAGGGTCTCAGGGTGAAGAGCAGAGGAAAAGTCTCTCCTGTCTCAGGAGACAGAGGAAAGGGAACCATTTGCAAATACATCCAGATCATGCTGTTCTCCTTTAACAAAGGCCTGCCCTCACACACAAATATTTTACCAGATCCTAACCAACATCAATTTGAACACAGCCTAACTGATGTGGGGGAAGGGAAATGCCCAACTTCAGCCCGCTGTGTGACCTAAAGTGAGCACTGGGGGAGAGCTGAGAAGTATTGCGAATACTTGCGAAGGTCACAGCCAAGGGGCACAGGCTCACTAAACTGATGCCTAATCATAAGGTTTTAGAGTCCTTTTCTTCCCACATCTCACTACCCCATCACCAGGGCTCCTGTATTATAGTAGGGGTTTACAACTGAAAGGCTCAGATTCTATTTAAGAAGGAGCCTCTAGGGAGAACCAAAGACAGTAAGGGAGAAGAAAAGAAGGACACAAAAGGAAATCTTAGCTTCTGACACCTGCAACTGTTACAAGCACTAAATACAATCTAATTCCTGGCCAGATAAATGTAAAACCTCACACTAAAGTCTGTTTTCCTCAGTTCCTTTTGTCCAATACATCATATCAAGCTTAAAACAAAAAATTACAATGTAAAATAAAAGGCAAAAACATATTTGATAGAAACAAAGTAAGCATTGCAAGTAGACACAGATATGGCAGAGGTTTTGGAATTATCAGAACAGGAATTTTAAATAATTATAATTACTGTGCTAAGGAGTATAATGGAAAAAGTGGATAACATCCAAAAACAGATAAGTAAATTCAGCAGAGATATGGATGCTCTAAAAAAAAAAAGAATCAAAAAACAATGCTAGAAATCAAAAACACAGTAACAGAAGTAAAGAATGTCTTCATGAGCTTATCAGTAGACTGGACATGGCTGAGGAAAGAGTCAGTGGGCTTGAAAATATGTCAACAGTTAACTTCCCACACTGGAAGATAAAGAGAAAAAAAGGAACAGCATATCTAGGAACTGTGGGATACTTGCAAAAACAGCAATATATATGCAAGGGGACTACCAGAAGAAATAAAGAAAGAGAAGAAATACTTGAAGTAATAGTGGCTAATAATTTCCCCAAATTAAGGACAGACATCACCAAACCACAGATATAAGAAGCTCAGAAAACACCAATTAGGATAAATACCTAATCTCCACATAGTCAAACTGCAGATGACCAAAGACAAAGAGACAATTTTGAAAGAAGCTAGAGGGGGAAAAGAAACCTTAAATATAGAGGAACAAGAATTAAAAATTACATCAGACTTTTCTTCAGAAATCTAGAAAGTAAGAAATAGTGGAGTTAAATATTAAATTGAAAGAAAGAAAACCCACTGGCCTAGAAGTATGTATTCAGTGAAATTATCCTTCATTTAAAAGTGAAGGAGAAAAAAATTACTTTTTCATACAAATAAAAATGGAGGGAATTCATCACCAATAGACTTGCCTTGCAAGAAACGTTAAATGAAATTCTTCACTGAGAAAAAAAAAGAATACAAATCCGAAACTCAGATGTACATAAAGAAAGGAAGTGCATTAGAGAAAGAATAAATGAAGATAAATTTTTATAATTTTTAATTGATCTAACCAGATAGCAATTTGTTCAAAATAGTAGTAGCAATGATGTATTTAATGATTATAACTTATAAACACATGCAATAAGTGACAGCAATGGAATAAAGGACAGGAGAGCGGAATTAGTAATACTCTATTAATAGTGTTATTTGAAAGTGTACTTAAATTAGTTCTAAATGTATATTGCAGATTTAGGGCAACAGCTAAAATTTTTTTAAAGAAGTATAATTGATATGCTAAGAGAAGAAATGGAATCATATAAAATGCCCAATTAAAAACAAAGAAGGCAGAAAAGAGTAGAAGATAAAAATATAAACAATGAACAAAGGCAATAAACAGAAAAGTTGCAAATAACATAGATATTAATCCAACTATATTAATAATCACGTGAAGACAAGTGAACAGGTAAGCCACAAAAAGTCGTGGAGGAAATTTAAATGTATGTTGTTAAGTGAAATCAGCTGGTATGAAACATCAGTTGCTAGGGTGTGATCAACTCTATGACATTCTTGAAAATGCAAAACTATCAAGAGAGTAAAAAGATCACTGGTTGCCAGACATTCAGGGAGAGGGAGTATTGATGAAGAGGTAGAGCAAGGGGCATTTTTAGGGCAGTGAAACTATATGATACTGTGATGGTGGATATACGATAGGCATTTGTCAAGACCCTTAGAGCTGTGCAACACAAAGAGTGAACCATAGTTAAAACTAACAATGTATCAAATTTAGTTTATTAGTTGTAACAAATGTGCCACCCTAATGCAAGACCCTGATCAGAGGGAAAACGGTATCTGGAGGTGAGGTGAGTGGACAAACTGTATATACCAGATCTCTTTGTATTTTCTGTGCAGTTCTGCTGTAATCCTAAAGCTGCTCTGAAAAATTAAAGTCTTTAAGTTAAAAAAAATCAGTCCCATGCCTAGTAGAGCTAATTGAATTGTTTTCATAGTATAACTTTGAAATTTAAGATACAATGTCCAATTAATAATATTCATTGAATTACATGTTATCTGTCATTCTGATGTACTAATCACTTGAAAGAATTAACAGCAGCCCCTAATAATGTCTGGCTTATAACAAAAAGAAAGTTGGGAATAGAATTCTGGCTCAAATATTATATCCTGCATCATCCCACCCTTAATGCTGTCTGCCATTATGACTAATCACTTCGCTAATTAGATTTTAAAGATTTTTCATGATTACATTTAGTGAAAAATTTTGGAACGTATGCATGATTATTATACATTTCGTGATCTCGTAGTAGCACTGAAAAAAGTTAGAATTAAAAAGAAAATCTATTATTAATCTACAAGGAAGTGCTACCATGCCAATAACAATGTACTGACTTGCCTGCACACCCCAAAATTCAACCTGTTCACTTCTCAAAATAGTAAAAATATTCACACACAGCTGTCAGCATAAACAAAAGTATGCTCTCTGCATCACAGAGAGCATGTTTGTAAAAACACAGGCATGGCTGAGTCTGTCTCTACACAGGTTTAAAAAGTTATCATCTGTGTAAGAATCAGCAGTATACAGAATGCTTGAAAAACCTGAAATAAAAATATATATTAGCCAAAGGATTGCAGTTGAAACAAAAAATTCTGAGATGTTACCCAACTGAAATTCATTTGATTTTAAAACGTGTGGCATGTGGTGCGACTTTACCAATACTTCATATCATATATGTATTCCCCACTTGTCATATTATATGGGACAGTTTTCTATTGATGACCACAGAGGGCAATTTTGGTTTTGGTAGCAGCATTTTTAAGAAAAAGTAATTTTAGCGGGAGTGAGGGAATGATGAATAGGCAGAGTACAAAGGGATTTTTTAGGGAAGTGAAACCATTTTGTGTGATACTATATATATATTCCAACAGAATCCTTGGAAGTTAGCAGTCACAAATCACACACTTATTATCTCTGATAAAGCTCAGGGACATTTACGAGTGTGGAGAAAAGGGAACCCTCTTGCACTGCTGGTGGGAATGTAAATTGATACCACCACTATGGAGGACAGTATGGAGGTTCTGTTCTATTATATAGTGGTCCAACAATGTAAACTTATATTTGCTCTTTAAAATTTATCAGTGTATTTCTTTTAGGTTAATACATTATCAACCTTTCACATATTTTTCCATGAGGCTGTTAATTTTGGGTACAAATTATATTTTATATAGTTATTAAATCAAATTTTAATTATATTTCCAGAGGATCTATATCTATATTTAATTTTTAAATTTTATTATTTTATTTTTATCGACGTCTAGTTGATTTACAGTTTTGTGTTAGTTTCAGGTGAACGTATGGTTTAGCTTCTTTCCTTCACAGGATATTTGCTAAAGGAAGAGGCAAATGCCAAGCCAAAAAAAAATTTTAAAAAGTATTACCAATAAGAAATAACATTAAGAATGACTTGTTTTTCACATATTTAAACATAAGCAATTTTTAAAAGCTATTTTCAGTTTCCATTTCTGTGTCTTGGTATTAGCAGGAAAGAAATTAACCTTTAAATATCTGAAGAAGCTCAGGGAGGCTGATTCCCTAAAAGTTACTTGACTATTTTCAGGGACTACCAAAATTTTCAATGTACACTGAATAAAACCTATGGACAAAATTTTACATGCTTTCATTAGAATCCATGTATGTTATTCAAAAAGAAATTTAAAACCTACTTTACCAAACCACATAAAGAATTGTACAATACCAAGAAACTAGAGAAAAAAATTGTACCATACAAAAAGTTGCACTACAGTACAATTATTCTATTGATAAGTGCATCCTATCATCAACTTAATTCATTTTACAGAATGTTTAACCTACTTCATCACAAAAAGTAAAATCATATTTTAAGTGCTCAATCAATAATTAATTTTTTAGCAGTAGTTTTTTTCTTTCATTAAATATACAGAAAAAGGACAATTACGATGTTTCACGATATTAATGTTTTTATCTCAGAGCTTTAGAATCTGATTTTAATTTTTCTCACATGCTAAGCAAAATTTACTGAAGGCATACCATATGTTACTTCGTAAATAAATTGTAATCTTAACTAGACAATATATTGGATTATAACAGGCTAAGGAATGAGAAATAAATTTTCTTAGCTTTATAAATATGCAGATAAGTTAGTTACATTAGCAAATTTTAAGTTTAATAATGTGAATATTAAGACTGTATCTGAATAAAAATGAATTTAGACTTTTTCTGAAATTTGGATTGGACTGATTGTTGTCAAGAGAGAATTGAGCTGTCTTATTAGATTGTATATAAACTATTTCCCACAAATTGAAGGACCTAAATCTGCATCTCCAAGATTTGGATAGATAAAGTTTTTTAAACATATGATGAAATAAAAGCATTTAATTAAAATTATTATTTTAGCAAAATTGTATTGAAGCAATCAAGTTTTAGATATTTTTCCAACTCTTTCTGAATCTATCAGATTATGTAATGTGCTTCAAGCAGAGATAATTAACACACATTTGATAAATCTTAGTGAAGGCTTTTGGTTTACTTCCCAGAAGTTGAGAAAATGAAAGATTTTATTGACTGAGTAACAAATGCTGTTGCAACTCAGGTCATTTCCAATTCTTTTCTTTCAAAACATTTGAAGGAGGACCTATTCAAATGGTCAGCTCACACATCATTAAGAATAATCTGGATGATACATCACTATATGATATTTGGCTTATATTTCAAGAAGAATTGAGTACCATTAGTATCATTCCTTTCATTCCCATCTCCTTATTTAGATGAACAAGGTCTCTCAGGCTTTACAACAATATTCACAGTGAATTAAATAGAATTTACGTTGTGTCCCTTCTCATAAATAATATTCATCCATGAATACATGAACTGATTGAAGTAAAACAGCCCTAGTTACCTCATTATGAGATTCATTTCCAATTAAACATTACTCTTTTTAAAAAATAAATTTCCAAGTGTGTAATGCATTTATTGTATTGTGTTAATGTATTATTAGTAAGTATAATAATAATTCAATCCACAAAATCGTTTAGAGCATTATAGTTAGAGAGAATTTAACCAACATAAAATTTTAATTTATATACATCTTTTTGTGACAGACCTATGTTTTATAAAATCAATCAAAGACTCAAGAATGAAAGCATATTGTCAGAGGACGAAAATGTAGAGAAGGGGAAATAACATAGAATTTCAATGAGAAGATGGACTATTATAAGTATTCCTAATAAAGAAGAGCCTTTTCATGATTTCTTTCATAGAAATTGTGGGTATTAAATTATTATGGCATTTGGAGTGTATTGGATATAAGTATTTTTATTTTATTGTGGTAACAACATGTCACATGACATCTTCCTTCTTCACAGTTTTAAGTGTACACACAGTATTGCTGGTCATAAGCGCAGTGTTGTATAGATTAGAACCTACTCATCTTTCAAAACTGAAAATTTATATTGATTGATGGACAACCCCACTTTTCCCCTCACCCCAGCCACTGCTTTTATGAGTTCAACTTTTGTAGACTGCATTTGGGCTGTGTGTGTGTGTGTTGTTTCTCTATCTTGGCTGTTGAAAATGATACCTCAGCGAACGTGGAGGTGCAGATATCTTTTTGAACTAGAGCTTTTGTTTTCTTTGGATAAATACCCAGAAGATGAATTGCTGGATCACATGGTAGATCTATTTTAATTTTTTGAGGAATCTCCATACTGTTTTCCATAGCAGCTGCATCATTTTGCATGACACTAACAGAGTACAAGGGTTTCAATTTCTCCACATCCTCGCTAACAAGTATTGTGCTTATTTTCTATAATAGCCACCCTAACAAGTATGAAGTGATGTTTCATTGTTGTTTTGATTTGCTTTCCCTGATAATTAGTGGCCTTGAGCATCTTTTCATATGTGGGCCATTTGTGTGTCTTCTATCTGTTACATTTAAAAAATAATGCTAGTTTTATTTTTAAATGACAGTATTTATAACACACCTGAATTTTCACCATTTGAAACTTAGGATCAAGATTCTTAGATGACTATTTAAAAATATGCGAAGAGTACATAGGTTTTCAAAAATATTTTGAAGTAATACAGGAGAAAATCATTTGCAGACTACCGCTATAAATGCTATGAAACAACTCCTAATGATAGTATCATGTTTTTGAAATTATTTTATTGTTCTCGAGGGAACATACAACTTAAAAGTTAAGTGATGGTCAGGCTACAGTTAATCTACTTAAGTATATCCTTAAATATATCCATTTTAAGTTAACTACTACCTATTCTTTCTGTATAGTTAATTTTATGATAATAAGATTCTGGAATGTAACTCCATGAAGATAGATTTTTGTCAGTTTTGGTCCCATCTGTATCCCTAGGACCTCGAAGCATGTCTGGCATATAGTAAGATCCAATAAATATTAAGTGACTGACCAAATAAATTTTCTTTATTAAAGAAGTTAAATAATGTTATGGTTATAATGAAAATCAGTCATCTTCTCCAAGGGGTCAGCAATTACACCCCACCAGTTTTTTTTTTTTTTTAATTTATTTGTTTATTTGGCTAGGTCAGGTCTTAGTTGAAGCATGCAGGATCTTTGTTGTGGCATGCGGGGTCTTTTAGTTGCAGCATGGGAACTCTTAGTTGCAGCATGTGGGATCTAGTTCCCTGACCAGGGATAGAACCCGGGCCCCCTGCGTTGGGAGTGCAGAGTCTTAGCCACTGGACCACCAGGGAAGTCCCCCACCAGTTGTTTTTGTTCCCCCAAAAAAGTTGTATTGGAACACAGCATCCATGCCCATATGTTTCTGTACTGTCCGTGGCAGCTTTCACACTATACGGATAGAGGTGAGTAGTTGCATAAGAGAACATATGGCCTGCATAGGCTAAACTATTTGGTATGTAGCCCTTTCCAGTAAATGTTTGTCGATTCCTGCTCTATCACATCTTTCTCCACTCTCAGGGAAGCAGAAATTAAAACTCTTTTAGCTGTTTCTTCTGGTATTTAACTCTGCACTTACAAATGTCACCTGTATTGCTTTTAGCCTGCATTAAAAGATACACACGTGCTCCAAACAGATGCACAAACACTTCCCTTTGGCTTAAATCAATATTTAGGCTTTTTAAAAAGTTACTGTGACTATGTAATTATCATTAACAACTGACACTGACATTTTTTTTTCCTGTACAATCTTTTGATTTTCCTGATTTTAAGATTACTTTGATCTGTGCAAGAACCAAACAGTATTAATATTAACCCAAAATTTGTATAGCCCTGGGAGCTTTCAGATTTTCACCCACATGCCCCTAATATAAGTGTAGAAAAGTGTACAAATTTTGTGTGCAGCCTAATAAAATTTTACAAGATGTAACTGTTACCCAGATCAAGATGTAGAACATTTGCCGCAATCCAGAGTGTCTCTGTGTTTCCTCCCAGACATTCCAGCCCCAAAAGTAACCACTATTATCATTTCCATCGTTACAGATTTATATTTCCTGTTTTTTTTTTTTTTTTTTATTTTTTTGCGGTACGCGGGCCTCTCACTGTTGTGGCCTCTCCCGTTGCGGAGCACAGCCTCCGGACGCGCAGGCTCAGCGGCCATGGCTCACGGGCCCAGCCGCTCCGCGGCATGTGGGATCTTCCCGGACAGAAGCACGAACCCGCGTCCCCTGCATCGGCAGGCGGACTCTCAACCACTGCGCCACCAGGGAAGCCCTATTTCCTGTTTTTGAACTTGCTATAAACTAAATCATGCACCAAAACTCTATCTTACTTTCATTCATGTCAGCGAGATTTATTCATGTGGTTGCATGCAGGTAGTTATCTACAGTTATCATGATTAATTTTGTAAGGAACTGCCAAACCATCTTCCAAAGTGGCCGCACCATTTTGCATTCCCACCAGCAATGAATGAGAGTTCCTGTTGATCCACATCCTTGCCAGCTTTTGAGTTGTCAGTGTGTTGAATTTTGGCCATTCTAGTAGTTGTGTAGTGGTATCTCACTGTTGTTTTAATTCGAAATTCTCTAATGACATGTGATGTGGAGCATCTTTTTATATGCTTATTGTCATCTGTATATCTTCTTTGGCGAAGTGTCCATTCAGGTCTTTGCCACATTTTTAAATCAGGTTGTTCATTTTCTTATGGTTCACTTTTAAAAGTTATATGCAGTTTTTGGATAATAGTCCTTTATCAGATGTGTCTTTTGCCGATATTTTCTCCTAGTCTTTGGCTTAACTTCTCAGTCTCTTGACAGAGTCTTTTGCAGAACATGAGCTTTTAACTCCAGTTTGTTTCTTTCATGGATTGTGCCTGTGGTGTTATATCCAAAAATTCCTCTCCATACCCAAGGTCATCTAGATTTTCTCCTATGTTTTGTTCTAAGAGTGTTGTGGTTTTGTATTTTATATTTAGGTCTATGATCCATTTGAGTTAATTTTTGTGAAGGGTGGAAGGACTGTGTCTAGTTTCATTTTTCTGCATACGTATGCCCTTGTTCCTGTACCATTTGTTGAAAAGACTACCTTTCCTCAATTGCATTGCCTTTGCTCCTTTGTCACAGATCTTCTGGCTGCTTTTAAGATTCCCTTCCCTTCCCTGCCTTCTTTCCTCCCTTCCTTCTGGTAGGCATAGAGCATTTTGCCTAAATATGTAGGGAGTATATAGCTATCTACGGCATGAGGTGCCTAGGTCTAGTTTTCTTTTTTTTATTTTTTTTAATTTATTTTATTTATTTTTTTTAGCTATGTTGTTTCTTCGTTGCTGCACACAGGATTTCTCTAGCTGCAGCGAGCAGGGGCTACTCTTCGTTGTGGTGCATGGGCTTCTCATTGCGGTGGCTTCTCTTGCTGCAGAGCATGGGCTCTAGGCACGCGGGCTTCAGTAGCTGTGTCACGTGGGCTCAGTAGTTGTGGTGCACGGGCTTAGTTACTCCGCAGCATGTGGGATCTTCCCGGACCAGGGCTCCAACCCGTGTCCCCTGCATTGGCAGGCGGATTCTTAACCACTGTGCCACAAGGGAATTCCCTATTTAGAAGTATAACCTACAACCAGTCCCTGTCTCTGTGTAGATTAGAACTCTGAGAAGTCCACCTAAGGCTCAACATGGATGATATTAATTCAAAAAGAATAACTAGGAAAGGAATAGCCCTGATGACCTGTTGAGGTCCCTCTAGCTTCATGTCAGCAAATGATAGAGATGTGTTTTTAGCCGACTGCAACCCCAATAAAGGAAGCACAATGAATATTCAACTAGTAAAGGTGAAAGATATTAAAATAGAAAATACTTTATGGAAAATAATCCCTCTCTTCCTATAAAATATATTTATGGTATTTATAGATTTATAGACACACATGAATGCATGCCACATAAATATGCATGTCCTTTCTGGCCTTTGGAAACAGAATTTTCTTGATGTAGAATGCTTGCTCATAGAGAAACCCATGGGCTCTCTCCTAACTATGAGCTGTGGCTTTCATTTGTTTAGATCAGGTGCCCTTATTTTGATGGTTTTAGAAAGAACAGACTCAAAAACATAAAGTACGTTTAAAAGACATTAGCAAAATGCACAGCCAGACACCACAGTTAATAGACCAGTTAGTAGCACCCTCTGTCAGAGAGGCTAATATCTTTCTACCAATAAACATATATTTGTTTTTCATTTGATGTACAGGTGTTTCAGGCCTCTGTGCTCCCAGTTAATTCTGTGAATTCTGTCTGTCTGATATTCTCTCTCTGGCTGATTCCTCTTTGCTGTTACTCTACACCACTTACCCCGGAGACATTTACTTTGAGATTAAAGAGAAAAAAAAAGAAACAGTTTTACTTGGTAAAACAATTCTAGAAGGTATAAACTTCCCACCCTAAGTTCTCTTTGTATCAAAATAGTTCACCACCTTCACTTCCCACAAGGTGCCTGGGCAGCAGTTACATAAGAGGTGGTAGGTTTGAACTCTCCCTTCAGGCCCCAAAAGAGAAAAGATCATTTTGATTCTCCTGAGTGTTGTTTGGATATGCTCCCAAACTGATTTCCACGTTGTGATAAATAATGTCAATCAATTCCCCAATCCAAATAAAGTATGATACTAAGACTTATTGGCTCTGTCAAAGAGTTGTCCAAAAATTGAAACATTCAGGAGGTCATTCTGCTCCCAGGATCTGACCTACAAAAATATCTTTGGAGCTGATTTTCTTGGGAACAGAGAACAATCCATTACAGCCCAGGTCAGACATGCTGGCAAGTCTAGGGGACTTTTCTAGGACCACAGGTGGACCTCTTGGTGTGCTCTCCCCTGGTGGGAGAGGATAAAAGGAGAGGGTCATAGTGATGAAGAGGACGTAGTAGAAAGGGGACCAATCTATGTGAAAGCACAGCAACCATCTTTCTCATTCCATATGTGCATGAATTAGAAGCCAGCTGAGTGGTACTCCATCCCAAGAGATCTATTCTCTGAGGCATGTATCTCCCTCCCATTAGCACTCTATGAATGAGTCTTTTGCAATAATAATGAAGCTCAAAGAAGGAAACCTTTAGTGCCTAATCCATGAGGGTATATTCTTCTCTTGATGGACCTGTAATTCCTATCATAGCTAGTGGGTGTTCTAAACTGACATCAAAAAAGCTGTCTGTCCCATTGTGTGAAAAAGGTAAAAGGTCTCTTTTTGCAGCCTCATTATCATTCAAACTGATCTTTTCTCTCCTGCTTCTCTCTCAGAAGATATGCCTCTCCCTTGAGGTACTTGTGAGAAGGGAGAGCCTTGGAAATTATACATCTGGTAAATCGAACAGATTTTAATGCAGTTTACTCTATAGTTCCCAGTCTGTTTCTCTTGGATACCAATGAAAAGGTTTTAAACTTATAAAAGACATTATTCTTTCAGCAAAATGGGTTCACATTTATTCAAAGAGCATATGTTCTGTAAATGTGATATAACAAAGATTATTCTGAAACCATGAAAAAATATGAATTCTTTAGTTCTAATGAATGAAATCAGGCAAGCTATTCCAGATCTCTTTGTGCATATTATAGCCCTTCTCTCTCTCTCTCTCTTTTTTTTTTTTCCTACATAGGATTTTTTAAAGCTATTAAGAGAATGGAAATAGAGAGTAGGAAAAAAAAAACTGATATGAAAAACGTTCTTTTCAGGGCAATTTTTTCCAGCATTTTCAACTTTTGGCTGGAGCATTTATTCTGACACTTTGTGGAATGCCACCTTGCACTGTTGAATCGGCCATTTTGTCTTTCCTTTGAGTTGATATCCTCCTCATAAACATGGGCTATGCATACTCTGTATTTTGCATCCTCCGTAATACATAAACCCAAAGTTCAATAAACCAAATGGAGTTACATGACCATGGTGGTTTGTATTATAGCAACAGGGCTAAGCTGAGCTACAATTCCCAGAATCCTCTTTGCTGTATGTTTCTGAGTTAAGGTGGTACGAAAGAGAAATTCATATGAAATTTGGAAGGTCAAAGGGAAGCAGCTGTCTCCACATTCTACAGACTGGCATGTTAGAAGGCAGCCTGACACACAGAGATGCTGGGGGATTTCAGCTTATCCTCACTCTACCGCTGCACAGCCGGTGACCCCATACGAACGAGTTCCGTTCCGAGAGTACGTTCCTAAGTCCAGCAAGGTTAGCCTAGGCACCCAATCGGCTATATAGTACTGTACTGTAATAGGTTTATGATACTTTTCACACAAATAATGCATAATAAACAAACACAAAAATAAAACATTTTTAATCTTAAGGTAACAGTACCTTGAAAAGTACAATGGTACAGTACAACAGCTGGCATACAAGGGCTGGCATCAAGTGAACAGGCAAGAAATAAAGATACCATACTACTGTATACTATAGAGCACTGTACAGTAAAGCACACAAAAGCACAACCACTTGTAGAGGATGCATGCACGTGACCACGTATGCCAGACATGTGCTAACTTACATGATTGGACATGTGAACGCACGTTTTCATCTTTGAACGTTCTCAACTTGAAGGTTAGTATGTAGGGGACTTACATACTAGATGCAGAGGCAACAGCCTTTCTCTGTATGTGGAAGTGGACCTCTCCACAAACCTCCCTCTTGGTCTCACCCTAGCATCTGGACTTCCATTATAGGTTATTACAAGATATTGAATATAGTTCCCTGTGCTATACAGTAGGTCCTTGTTGGTTATCTATTTTATATATAGTAGTGTATATATGTTAATCCAAACCCCGTAATTTATCCCTCCTCCCTTTCCCCTTTCTGGTCATCATAAGTTTCTTTTCTAAGTCTGTGAGTCTCTCTCTGTTTTATAAATAAGTTCATTTGCTGTTCTTTTTAGATTTCACATATAAGTGACAATCATATGATATTTGTCTTTCTCTGACTTATTTCACTTAGTATGATAATCTCTAGGTCCATCCATGTTGATGCAAATGGCATTATGTCATTATTTTTTATGACTGATAAATATTCTGTTGTATATATATATATATGTATATAAATACCACATCTTCTCTATCCATTCATCTGTCGATGAACATTTAGGTTACTTTCATGTCTTGGCTATTGTCAAAAGAGCTGTTCTAAACATTGGGGTGCATGTATCTTTTCAAATTAGAACTTTCATCTTTTCCTAATATATGCCCGTAAGTGGAGTTGTTGGATCATATGGTAACTCTATTTTTAGTTTTTAAGGAACCTCCATACTGTTTTCCACAGTGGCTGCACCAATTTACATTCCCACCAACAGGGTAGGAGGGTTCCTTTTTCTCCACACCCTCTCCAGCATTTATTATTGTAGACTTTTTGATGATGGGCCATTCTGACCAGTGTGGTGTGATACCTCATTGCAATTTTGATTTGCATTTCTCTAATAATTAGTGATGTTGAGCATCTTTTCATGTGTCTGTTGGCCATCTATATGTCTTTTTTAGAGAAATGTCTATTTAGGTCTTCTGCCCATTTTTTGTTTGGGTTGTTTGGGGGTTTTTGTTGTTGTTGTTTTATCCTAACCTCTAAGGTGATGGTATTAGGAGGTGGGACCTTTGGAGGTGATTAGCTTATGAGGGTGGAACGCTCATGAGTGGCACTAGTGCCCTTTTTTTTAAAAAAATTATTTATTTATTTATTAGTTTTGGCTGTGTTGTGTCTTCTGTGTGAGGGCTTTCTCTAGTTGCGGCGAGTGGGGGCCACTCTTCATCGCGGTGCATGGGCCTCTCACTGTTGCGGCCTCTCTTGTTGCAGAGCACAGGCTCCAGATGCGCAGGCTCAGTAGTTGTGGCTCACGGGCCTAGTTGCTCCGCGGCATGTGGGATCTTCCCAGACCAGGGCTTGAACCCGTGTCCCCTGCACTAGCAGGCAGATTCTCAACCACTGTGCCACCAGGGAAGCCCAATGGGTTTTTTTTTTTATATTGATCTGTATGAGCGCTTTGTATATTTTGGAAATTAATCCCTTGTCAGTTGCATCATTTGCAAATATTTGCTCCCATTCCATAGGTTTTCTTTTTGTTTTGTTTATGGTTTCTTTGCTGTGCAAAAGCTTTTAAGTTTAATAAGGTCTCATTTGTTTAGTTTTGCTTTTATTTCCATTACTCCAGAAGACAGATCCAAAAAAATATTGCTGTGATTTATATCAAAGAGTGTTTTGCCTATGTTTTACTCTAGGAGTTTTATAGTATCCAGTCTTACCTTCAGGTCTTCAATCCATTTTGAGTTATTTTTGTGTATGGAATTAGGAAGTGTTCTAATTTCATTCTTTTACATGCAGCTGTCCAGTTTTCCCAGCACCACTTACTGAAGAGACTGTATTTTTTCCATTGTATATTCTTGCCTCCTTTGTTGTACCATAAGTACATGGGTTTATTTCTGGGCTTTCTATCTCATTCCATTGGTCCATGTATCTGTTTTTATGCTAGTACCATACTGTTTTGATTACTATAGCTTTGTAGTATAGCCTGAAGTCAGGGAGCACGATTCCTTCAGTTCCATCTTCTTTCTCAAGATTGTTTTGGCTATTCAGAGTTTTTTGTGTTTCCATACAAATTTTAAAATTATTCTAGTTCTGTGTAAAATGCCATTGGTATTTTGATAGCGATTGCAATGAATCCTAGATTGCCTTGGGTAGTATGGTCAGTTTAACAGTATTGATTCTTCCAATCCAAGAACACAGTATATCTTTTCATCTGTTTTTGTTGTCTTCAGTTTCTTTCACCAGTGTCTTATAGTTTTTGGAGTACAAGTCTTTTGCCTCCTTAGGTAGTTTATTCCTAGAACTGTTCCCTTAATTTCTCTTTCTGACAGTTCATTGTTAGTGTATAGAAATGCAACAGATTTCTGTATATTAATTTTGTATCTTGCATCTTTGCCAAATTCGTTGATGAGCTTTGGTAGTTTTCTGATTGCATCTTTAGGATTTTCCCCCGATTGAATCTTGACACACATGACGTGTGTATATTAGTATAAAATGTGAGACTTCTGGTATTTCTTTGGAAAATAAAATAAAATGACTCTTTGCATCATAAGGTTTTAAGTAAAGCAAAGCCTGATTGACTCTGGAAATAATACTACTTCATTCATTTGAAGGTGAGGGAATTGAACCAAAAGGTAACTTTGTGAAAGAAGGGAACACCAGGTAGATTCATAGTAAAACAAGATTTTAGGGGGGATAGTTTCCTAACTGAGAGGAAAAATTATTTTCTCCACTTAAACTATTCACAATATATAGAAGAATTACTAATATAAAAAATGGATAATTTTACCTTAACCTTACTTATATCTCAACTTAAATCAAGTGCTTAAAAATGATAAAATTTTCCTTAAAATACATTTTCTAACTTTGTTGGTTTCCCATATTTGAATTAGTAAATATATCATATATTCCATTGTGTAAAAGGGAAAAATAAGAAAAAGTATTCCAGCCATTGAGTGAATTAGTGTCCTGCCAAGGCTAGTAATTCTTTCTGTAACTCGAATTATACATTTACATTATTAGAATATATTCTTTGTTTTATAACAAGAGCAAAATGCTTAGAGGAAAATGTAGGTTGTAGTGTAGAACAGAAACTTAATTTATGTAAGTTTAAATAGTTCTAATGGTATTTTTAGGCCTCTTAGATAATATCAGTTTAAGAAATGTTTTTTGAATTCTCAGATAATTATTTAGCTCCAATCATAATAAACCCATGTGCCTCTATAGTCATAAATTTGGTACTAAATACTTTGGTCCCAAATTTCTTAGCCTGAATTTGGCACATGTTTTAGGCTTAACTTAACCATCATTCTATCTTTGTATCATACAAGATTCTAAGTTTCTACCCCTAATATTAGCATACTTCCATTTATAGTATTTAACCTGTAACAAAATGGAATGACCCAATGTTTCTACTTCACCTTTGCAATAAGGAAAACATGTATAGGAATATATCACTATTTTACCATTTGTCCCAAGCCATCTGCAAGTCATATAAAAACTTTATAATCTCTACACGGTTCTTTTATTCTTAAAGAGCTAAGCAAACTGTAAAGCATTATTTTAAGTCTGGAATTAAAACAGGTATATAGGGAGTTCAATCTGACTCTGCTAACTGGTGGGTTAGGTATAAATCTTTGCAAAAGCTGAATTTAATAATAGATACATTTCTCACCCTTAGCTATAGTGCTTATGGTGCTAGAAGAAAATAATAAAATAGTGAGTGAGTGATAGTACTGACGTTTCAAGCCAGAGACGAGTGTCCAAATGGATTGTCTGGACAAAGAAAACTAAAGAAAGAAGGCAGAAGCTGGGGGCAAGAGGGAAAGCTAAGAGAAAGGAAAAGCAAGACAGTCTAAAATAAGTTGTTTTTCTGGTGATGATGGAAAAATAGGGTGGAAAAGCCTAGAAGAATCCTAGATACAGTGAGCTATGCCTGATGCTGAACTTTTATACCCTCTCATTAGCAGTATTTTTGTGAGAGGGATGGACCCATTTAAAAGGGTCCAAAGTGAGCTAGAACAGTGTAACTAAAATAAAGACAAGGATAGCTTTTAATCATTCCCTGAGTCCACTCCCTTTCATGGATTTAGGGTGTCACTGATTTAGACAGTGCTTTTGCCAAAGAAAACAAAGTTTTCTTTCTTCTTTTTTCTTATTCCTAATATTTTGAAAGGATAATTGAGTACTGTAATTTCAATTCTTGGTGCCAAATATACTCAGAATGACCTTGACCCAGCCCTCATGAGTCTTGACTTTGCCATATGAGTTTTCTGGCCCCTATCTCAGACTGTGAGATGGAGATTTCTCTGCCCCGGCTTTGGAATCAAGCCACACTGTGGCCACAGCAGATAAGGACTGACAGACCTCAAAAGGGCCTTGAATCTGTTTCCAGTCCCTCAACCTGGTCATCCTGATATGCAGAGCCCTGGCTGGGAATTGTGGAAGGCCAGCCAAAGTGCTCTACAGCGTAAGTGAAGTTAACTCCAATATTCTCCTTAGTAATGGAATTTGACTGTATTTTGGAAAATAGAATTACTTCTCCAAACAAACAGGAATAAGTACTCAGCAGAGACTAACTGAAATGCTTATCACAGAAAGAGGAAGTATGTTCCCCATATGCCTCCTGAATCTAATGTTGAGAGCACAGTGTTACAGCAGTGCTGACACACATCTGGCATCGACGATACTCAGAATGGAAAAAAAAATGTAGAGAAGGTGTCAGAAAATATAATAGAGAAGAACTTAAATGGAGACCAAACACAACAAAGAGAATGGGGAAACCAAGAGGAGATAAATTCTTTCTGTTCAGAAAGGCAATATTTATGGTAAAGATCTGGTCCTGGTTCAGTAATTTTTCAACTTTGACAACCAAACTGGATAATTGAGGCCAAAAGTAGAAAAACACACCCGTGATTGTCATTAGTCAGTTTTTGCCTGAATTATCTAGACTTTCAGATTACTACCTTTCCACTCAGTCTTGTACAGTATGTCCTGTGAGAGAAAGAGTGAGAAAGACAAATCAACTATCTCACAGGGATTTCTTGGCTAGCTAGTGAAAAGACATGACAAAATGAAAAGGACCATGAGAAGGAAATAGTGCAGCACACTTGTGCAATGAAAACAAACACACACACACAAATCATTTCATACTCTCAGTAGAGAAAACCTTGGGAATTTACGCGTGGGTATTTTTTTAAATGGGATACCAGTCCAGAAGAAAAAAGATACTCAACTTTCCAGAAAAATATGTATACCTATGGTAACTAAAATTGAACGAAGATGGTAAACACAGGAAAAATATAATTTCTTGATGAGATCTGGGAGCAAATTCTTGGACTAACTGGGGCTGCATATCAACACTGCAACAACTTCTCTGAGCTCCACGTGAGGGTCAGGTGAGAAAAAAGAAGCAGCACCCCATCTCTTATTAATGACAAGTCGGTGTGCAAGGTAGAGTTTTCTTAAATTTTCACTGGCAAAAGGAAAATATTTGCAAATGTCAGAGAAGAGCAAGGAAACACCGTCACCTGTGACCTGAATATCAAAGTCTGCGCATTTTCAATTTTGGCAAAGTGGGTGATTCCCCGCCATCACCACCCAGTAAGGACCGTACAAAACTGCAAACATCATCTGAGAGTAAATAGATAGGGGGAGAATCATGGGGCAATGGAACTGGAAGACCTGTAATTATTTTTAACTTCTACTGATACATAGCAGCTGTATTTGATATACACAGGCACACATAACCTAATAAAACAACAATAACCATGGTACATACATACAAAATTGTTCATTCTTTGTTGAGACTTTCTTTGTGCATACAATTTTCAATTGACTTTTTGATGAGCCTGTGAGAAGAATCAAATTATGCTTATTAAAAATATGTGTATTTCTGGAGGGATATGCGTTCCTATAACTTTCATTATGATGCTCTTAATTAACCAATATGCCTCGTAATAAAGTATCTAGCTGTCACCAAAGTCAACACTTTTCAGTTATTAATAGATTAAGGAAAGAATGTTAATTTCTTCAAGCTCCATTTCATTTGGTCTCATTACTTCAGGAGCCAGATGGTTACAGGGCTGGACCTGTCAACAGTTACTGTGAGAAAGAATACATTCAGAAACACCCAACTGAAGTATGAATAACAGCTGAAAAATGAATTCTGAGGTAGCTGTGCACAATGCATAAGGCAGGGCAGAAAGTTATTCTGCTGAGAAATTGAGAAAATTATGAATCAGGCACATTTTAATTGATGTTTTTTTCCCCCGAACATACTCTCCTTCCCCCTTTCCAACCCCATTAAATTTTCTCCCCCCAGATCACAGCCATGCAACTCCAGCTGTGCTGTAGAGCAGCTTCCCATTTTTCAGGTGTCTATTTCCCTTGTCCCTCATGCTGCCGGAATTTGACAGTTCTCCTACACTGTTGGTTGAATGATGATGTCAACTTGGAAGAGACAGTACCACCAGTAGCCAATTTTTTCAAGATGTTTTATTCTTTGATTTTTAAAAATTCTGTCTGACTGCTTCAAAAGGAAGTCACGCTGAAGGGCATCTCCTGCTTGGTTCCTCAGCCTGCTTTGTGGCTGACTGTTAGGGAATGTCAAATGGATGAGTTAGTTGCTCATTCTGTCTTACCTTTAGGGTGAAACAACGTCTAGGTTTCCCGACAGCCCTCAGGTCCCATCATTCCATAATCCACCCGAGTGATGATCAGTGTTCAGAGCTAAGACACGGGATGTTGGAATCTTAAAGTCCTACTTTGGGTGAAGTGTCTGTGCTTTCAAGCAAGTCATTTGCTCAGAATAGACCACAGTCTCCATTATCTGCCAAGTGGGGTCAGTACTTTCTCCTTGTAAGACATTTTGTGATGTTCAAGTGTGAAGTGTTACACAACTTCCATTTCTGTGCCACAGTAACTCACGTGGTACTCTTGTATTTCTCGTCATTCTTTTTTTTCGCGATACGCTGGCCTCTCACTGTTGTGGCCTCTCCCGTTGCGGAGCAGAGGTTCTGGACGTGCAGGCTCAGCGGCCATGGCTCACGGGCCCAGCCGCTCCGCGGCATGTGGGATCTTCCCGGACCGGGGCGCGAACCCGTGTCCCCTGCATCGGCAGGCGGACTCTCAACCACTGTGCCACCAGGGAAGCCCTCTCGTCATTCTTAACCACACATGTGTCTCAACACTTGACGCCTAGTGGACCTGAAGCAATTTGCAACCTGCCTTTTTTTTTTTTTTTTTTTTTAAAGGGGAGATTTAAATAGCACAGATTTGCTGGTTAGGGATCATTAGTACCTAGTATAAGCCTTGTAAAATTTTAGCCTCATAGAGCTTGAAGTAATCTTAGAGCTTTCTTGTCCAAAACTTGCCCTTTAAATGAGAAACCACAAGAGTTTGAAAGCTCTGTATAAGGTCCTAGACGTTATTTACCGGCTTCAGTTTGGAAAAGTAAGAAAAAAACCCGAATGCAGAGCTGACCCCAGGCTATGAATCTCACTAAATTTAAACAGCTGTATCTCTTTATAAATCCTGAAATTCATTCACTTATCCAAGTATTTGTTTATTATTTTTTGAGAAGCTACTATGTTCTAGGCGCTGTTACAGACATTGCGGGGGATGCCTGGTGAATCAGCATATCATCCAGTGATTATTTTTAAAACAACCCTTTAAGTTTCTGTAGAAAATTAACTTGCCCACAGGCAATTGTTTTGTTCTTCACAACCAAAAAAATGTGCTTAATTAAAGATAAAAGTGTATGACTTTTAGGATACATTTTCCTCCATACAAGGAGAAGAATCCTATTTTGTGATTCTTTCATCCAAGTTGGTGATACTTACATTTAAAGGAGTGACAAATCAGTTCAGCTGTCAAGAGAGATTCTAATAGATCTGAAGCGGAACATTTACTGTCCAGGAGCTTCGTAACTCTTCTGTCTGAAATGCCTGAGGCTCTTCACTCAATTCTGCCTTTAAAGTTTCTCTCCTTGTCCCCCAGTTGATTAGAATCTTTTTTTTTTTTTTAAGATTTGCTTTTATTTATTTTTGGCTGCGTTGGGTCTTCTTTGCTGCGCGCAGCCTTTCTCTAGTTGCGGCAAGCGGGGGCTCCTCTTCGTTGTGGTGCGCGGGCTTCTCATTGCGGTGGCTTCTCTTGCTGCGGAGCACGGGCTCTAGGCACGCGGGCTTCAGTAGTTGTGGCACGTGGGCTCAGTAGTTGTGGCTCGCGGGCTCTAGAGCGCAGGCTCAGCAGTTGTGGCACACAGGCTTAGTTGCTCCGCAGCCTGTGGGATCTTCCCAGACTAGGGCTTGAACCCATGTCTGCTGCATTGGCAGGTGGATTCTTATCCACTGCACTACTAGGGAAATCCCAGGACTAATCTTCTAAGAAACTCTAAACATGTGGGCAAAGGGTCCTTGGTCGTAAATGCATGGTAGGAAAACTTTTTGCACGATGACAACTTTCAGGAAAAGAAAACTCTTAATGGGACACATTTATTTTCTCCCCCAAATTCAAAATGATCGTAGATGTGCTGAGTATCATGGAAAATTAAGGTATGTTTTTCTAGGTAAAATTATCTACCTGACTCTGTAGAACAAATGCCCAAATGAAACTTGACACTAAATTCTAGGTCAGTAATTGTAGCAAAAGAGAGTCTTCTTTCTATTCTTCCATCTGGGCTGGTTGTATATATCCTGAGCCTTAGGTAGCTCGTTGCTCGTACAGACTCAGAATACCACAGGCAATGAGACCTGTCTGAGCAAACAAGGAA
Organism: Monodon monoceros; assembly: GCF_005190385.1. Lineage (NCBI taxonomy): Eukaryota > Metazoa > Chordata > Mammalia > Artiodactyla > Monodontidae > Monodon > Monodon monoceros. The sequence continues at coordinate 6,102,599 of NW_021703778.1, forward strand.
GACAGGTGGATCAGGCCCTGGAAATGTTTATTTATATGAAGAATTGAGTAGCCTCTTCGGAAAGACCTCATCTTAAGGAAGGAGTGGGACTTGGGTATTAAGTTTGGTTCTGTAGCATTTTAGAGAGTGGAGAGCAGGGTAAATCTTGACAGAGTACGTTGTTTGTCACTGATATTTTCTCAAGCCAGTTTACCCTCCTACATGTCCTTGGGACCTAGAAGGAGGAGAACGATCAGAATAAACTGAATAAGCTGTTTTCTCACAAACTCACTGGAGTCATTGGAAATCCAAAGTACCTTGGTTTACAATGAGAAATGAGGTATTCTGTCCAGTTCAGCATTGGGTATTTAACACACCTTGTGCTCTAATCATTCCCACCATGACTCCAGTTGCAGTGAGAGCTGGGGTCTTCATGTTCTGGACACCATCCCTCACCCATAGCTTCAGCAGCAGCCAGAGGCAGTGCCAGCAGAGCCGAACCCTGAAACAAAGGATGACATTGGCTCAGACTTTCCTTGACAGGGACCTCCAGCAAGAGCAGGGACAAGGGCTCAGCAGTGAGGTCACCGAAGGGGGTCAGAGCAGGAGGGAAGGAGAGTGGGAGTTGCCTCTTGTAAACCCAAAGGGCTTGTTTTGATTACACAATAGAAGATCCCCAGGGGCCCCTAAAAATAGCTGGTGGCAGTCAGTGGAGACTTTGAAGGGAATAAAAGGAATTCCAGAGGTTTCACAGTTGGAGGAATAAAGCCTGGGAAATACTGTTAAGTGGCCCTGTTATATGCTTAGAATGGTGTGACTTGGCAATTAGGGGGGAAAAAAAAAACCTTCAAAAGGTAGTAGGGTAGTCCTTTGTAGAAAAAGAAGACGGACCATGATTTCTGTATTTAGTCTTTGTTGTGCCCCTGACTACCGGACGCTAGAAAGACTGCCCTGTTTTTTAACCCACCATGCTAGAATGTCAGAATTGGGTATTTTTCAAGGCTTTGGGGGCCATATTTTAAGGTCCCAGAGCTGTAGCTATTTAGTCTCTACTGACCAAAAGGGGCTTAACATGTCCGTCAGCTTGACTAAACTTTGGACAGGTTTCTTCCTGACTGTGAGCCCCTGCCCTCCCTTTTCTTAGAGTATTTATTACGATAGATTTCTCCCCGACCCTCCTATTCTGATACCCAGAGCCCTCTGCTGTAAGAAAAAGAGCATGTGGGGTTTTCAAACAATTTTTATTGGAGTAGAGTTGATTTACAATGTTGTGTTAGTTTCAGGTGTACAGAAAAGTGAATCAGTTATACATATACATATACCCACTCTATTTTAGATTCTTTTCCCATATAGGCCATTAGAGATTATTAAGTAGAGTTCCCTGTGCTATACAGTAGGTCCTTATTAGTTATCTAGTCTATATATAGCAGTGTGTATGTATCAATCCCAGTCTCCCAGTTTATCCCTCCCTGCCTTACCCCCTGGTAACCATAAGGTTGTTTTCTACATCTGTAACTCTGTTTCTGTTTTATAGTTAAGTTTATTTGTGCCCTTTTTTTAGATTCCACATATAAGCAATATTGTATGATATTTGTCTTTCTCTCTCTGACTTACTTCACCCAGTATGATAATCTCCAAGTCCAGCCGTGTTGCTGTAAATGGCATTATTTTGTTCGTATATATGCACCACATCTTTTTTATCCATTCCTCTGTCGATGGACATTTAGGTTGCTTCCATGTCCTGGCTATTGTGAATAGGAGCATGAGGTTTTTATTCAAACCAACCTGGTGTGTATCCTCATTCCGCCACTCACTGGGGGTGACTCTCAGCAGGACAGTTAACCTCTCTGACTTTCTTCATCTGAAAATAGAGTAAACGAAGCTAATATGGACTCTATTCCTCCTCTTGGGTTCTCTAAGTGGAGGGGACCATCAGCCAGCAAGTTGTCCAAGCCAGAAACCGAGTGTCATCCTTCACACTTCTTTAGAAAACTTGCAATTGTGAATTCTTTCTCTGCCCCTTTGAGATATAATTCTTTTCCCAGCCTCTTGCCAATTTTATAATCCAGGGATGTCTTTCTTCAGGATCTGGGAGCCATCCCTTTGAAATATAATCATCAGGAAAGATGGCGCTCCTGTCTTCCTCTATCTGTGGGAGGATAGGAGTCTGATTTCCATAAGTACCAATTAGCAAACACAGGTGCCCTATTCACCTTGACGGACCTCCAGCTAATGTTCTTTAGTACTTTCCCCCAGCCCATCCCAGAGCTTGAAACTCTCCTGCCTTTTGTGTGGAGTTGAGTTCAGTCTCTCTCCCCTAGTGCAGTAGTCTTGAATAAAGACTTCCTTGCTTCTTTTGTTCTGTCCAGTGCAATCTTTCTTTGATACCACCTGTAGACTGGCCCCTCTTCCCTGTTATTTAGGCTAATCCTTGCCAGAGGCAGGAGGATTTTTACCTAATCTAAGATCCCCTTGCTGCTCTGCTGACCCTGATATACACAAGTTTCCACCTAATTCCTGAGCTCTGACCCGACCCTCGTTCCCCGAGACATCAAAGTTTTTAGAAGTAAGACTTAGCCTTGGTCCATGTTTCCCAATTTTCTTTCTGGGAAACTGCCTGCTTCTTGTCTCGTGTCCTGACTGGTTCCTGTCCCGATGGGTAGCAATTCTACATTGTTCTCTTCCTGCCTGCAGATACCCCCAAAGTTCTCCTATCAGCTTGGATTCCATGTCATCAGTAGCCCGCCTAGACTGAAACTGGGCCTGATGATGAGACCCACTGGAAACAATGCTTAGCATCTCAGATGGTGCAGCCCTTGGGCGTTTGCAGCTGAGTCACTTCTCTTTGGCCCTTCTCCCACCTTGAGTCAACGAAAAAATCTAATTTCATATCCTTGCCTTGCCCACCTGGCTTACCTTAACGTGGTCTAGTGAAATTCTACGTGTTGACTTCTGAAGTCTTTGAAAAGAAAAATCAAGCAGTCTCTGGATCATATTTTAAAAGGTAGATTATAGGCATTCTTTTTACAATCATCTTACCATCCTATGAAGGAGATACAGCTGGCCCTCTGTATCTATGAGTTTCACATCCGTGGATACAGAGGGCCAGCTGTGGGATTTGAGCACCCAAGGAGTTTGACACTCGCACAGGTCCTGGAACCAATCCCCCATGAGTACGGAGGAATGACTGTATATAGCTACCTTCAATTTGTGGATGAGAAAACTGAGGGTCAGAGAAGTTAGAGCTTGTCCAAAGGCACAGGGACAGGGCTCAACAATATTGCTGAAATTTTTTTTTTTTTTTTTTTTTTTTTGCGGTACGCGGGCCTCTCACTGTTGTGGCCTCTCCCGTTGCGGAGCACAGGCTCCGGACGCGCAGGCTCAGCGGCCATGGCGCACGGGCCCAGCCGCTCCGCGGCATGTGGGATCTTCCCGGACAGGGGCACGAACCCGTGTCCGCTGCATGGGCAGGCGGACTCTCAACCACTGCGCCACCAGGGAAGCCCCTGCTGAAATTTTTTTAAATGCGGTTTTTAACTGGAATCTGCCTGCTTCTAAATCTTGTGCCCTTTCTTCTGGACCAGCTGAATTCCTTTTGGTTGTGGATGGGATTCATGAAATATCTTCACGAAACTTTCAGGAGACCAATGTAAAATTTAATTCAGAAATTTAGGATATTATTTTCAGTGGAAATGTAATAAAATGATGAGTTGTTACTGTAAACTACACCTAAATACTCTGGGAATTGTTTAAAAACTGGTCTCGGTGAGTCTTTTAGTAAATATTTTAGGAATTTGTACTTGTGCTTTTTTATACGTATACTTTTTGGTTTTGTTAGAGGTATTTTTCCTTAGCATCTGCTTCTCTCACCCCAAAACATGTATTCTCCCACACAGTTTACTCATCCTGCATTACGCCTTTCTGTTAAATATTCTTGCTTCCTATTGAGCTGACTGCTTTCTAGGATGCTACTCTCATATCAATCATATTTAAAATCCCAAGATGAGAACTGACAAAGCAGTATAATCTTTCTTGGTTTATGTAAATCTGAGGAGTCTGGCGCTGTTAGGGAAGGCGGGTGTGGTGTTTCCTGTGTGCCTTTTAGTTTCTGAGTGTAATGGGCTCCTTCTCCAGGGCAAGCTGGCCAACTTTCAGAATTCCAGCCACTGGGTAGTATGTTCTGGGGCTGCTTCCTTCCGTAGCATGAGGATCAAAGTAGAGGTTACTGACCCCTGTTCACAGTTCACTTGGACCACTGCTCACTCACTCACTCTGAGGCAGGCATGACACGGCTAGATCACCTTTATAATGATGTATTAGTTCCCTATTGCCGCTGTAACAGTTTGCCACAAACTTAGTGGCTTAAAATAACACAAATCTATTGTTTTACAGTTCTGGAGGTCAGAAATCCAAAATCATTTTCACGGGCCTAAAATCAAGATGTCAGTAGAGCTGTGTTCTTTCTGGAGATTCTAGGGGAGAATCAGTTTCCTTGCCTCTTTCAGCTTCTGAAGACCATCTGAATTTCTTGGCCCATGGCCCCTTCTTTGATCTTCAAAGCCAGTAGCATAGCATATTCTCTCCTTCCTCCTCTCTCTCTCTGTCCTTATATCTTTTCTCTCTCTTTCTCCCCTTCCATCTCTCTCCGTCCCTGCCCCCTCTCATGATGCCACCTTACATTAGCAGACTCTTTGTCTGCTAATGTAATGTAATGTAAACACCTATAAGGTGTTTACATTGGGCCCATATCAGGATAACCTGATCTCAAGATCCTTCAGCTAATCACATTTAACAAGTCCCCTTTACCATATTGGACAACATATTCTTAGGTTCTGGGGATCAGGACATGGATATCACTTGGGAACTATTTTCAGCCTGCAACAAATGGTTTCTCTTTTCTAATGTTGATAGTCAAACTGGTAGAATAAAATAGACTGATCTGTCTTTCCTTCCTTTCTCTTTTCTTCCTCTCTTCCTTTTTTCTTTCTTCTTTTCCTCCTCCCCTCCTTTCCTCCCTCTCTCCCTCTCTCCCTCTTCCTTTCAACATTAAAAGATCTGATCCTAGTAGAAAGAGTGGGTTAGAGGGTGTTGGAAGGATTAGTGGTGTGATAAACTACAAACCCTAGGTCCTGGTTGTAACTCTCCCATTGTTATCAAAGAACCAGAAAGGCTGCTCTCTGTTTTTCTGTCACAGATCTGAAATACAAGTGTGATTGGTACATTTTTATTGTCATCGAAATGTACCTCAATCCCACTCTCCCCCTTCAGGGCAAAATGGTGATCTAAAATAAAGGTGATACAAAGATTATACCTCATATTTTCTAAATTTTAAGAAGAATAACTTTAATTATTTTGAAATGTATTCTATAGTATATCACTTAGGGAATCTCAAAAACCTAAATCTCCCATAGTTAAAAAAAAAGACATGTAACTACGTTAGTTAAAAACAGAAGAATTTATCAGATGAGATTATTTTTAAGATTTCTTTTTATCAAATTTGGCTGGATTCCTCTAAATGCAGAAAATTTTTTGACAGCTGAACATATTCTTTCCTAAATTTTAAAGTGTCTTAGGGGACAATCAGTAGTTTTTGAAAGCTGATACAATAACTCCAGCTGCATGCATTCAGCAGATTACTTGTTCGTTCTGGTTCTTTTCTAGAAACAAATACACCATAAGACCAAGGCACTTATAACAACTGTGAATCATCTGGAACTTTAAAATCTGTGAAAAGAGGTATTCCCATTGGTTCTAATAAGCAGATGAAAGAGAGGATTCTCTAAAGGATTTTGCCTACATACATTTTAAAATTTCTCATGTCAAAAGAAACCTCTTCTGCCTTTAATATAAACAGGGGACAAAATTAAATGCAAAAGAGTCTGCTAATGTAAGAGTCAGATTCTCAGAGGAACATCAATTTTCCCACGTTCTGCACATTCTGAATATTAAGGGATCACATTGAAGAGACTAGCTAGCTCTGAAAAACACAGTAGTTGAAGTATAATGAGTAGAAGTGAAAGGAATGGCAGCAAGCCTTGCTTCTTTAGTATGTATGACCACAGCAGAGTCAACTTTTGATTTTTCCAGGTCTAATCCGGGACAGTTAGTATGATCTGTGTCTCCTGTTTTCCCTTTCCTTTCTTGTTACCCCTTCCACTAAAGGACCTTCAAGCTCGGGGAGAAGAAATAAAATGAGAGCAGGCAATTTGGTTTCCAATTCATTGCTTGATTACTCGTTTGGGAGATGTGGATGTAGGGCCAGATTGATCCTGTCATTAATCAGGAAATGTAACCCATATCTTGTCCCTTGAGTAATTTACCATGAAAATCAGGGTCTTAATGCTATCCCTCGTGAATGGTTCCCACCCATGCTCTACAAATGACCACTAAAGATGATTTTCTCTAAAACCATATGAATTTTAAAAAAATCATATCTGTTTTTTATGTCAAAGAAAGGTTATACACATAAGAAATAGGATAGAGGCAAACAAAGTGGACAGTTTGCCAGAGGTGGAAACAGGTGCATGTCATATGGAATAACCCATACATTATGACTTCACCACCCTTCCCAGGTTTTGAGAAATGTACAGAGAATTTTCAGTAAAGAAGCTGTTGGATAACAATAGCAACACTGTATTTATACAGCACCTTTCTTTCAGAGTGCTTTATGAACAGTATCTCATTAATCTTCACAACTTCCCTATATGGAAGTCGGTTTCAGCTATCATTACTCACATCTTTATCAACAAAGAAACAGTTGCATGCAGAGTGGCTAAGCAACTTGTCCAAGGTCACCGAGGGAGTGAGTGGCAAAGCCAAGAATAAAACTCAGAGCTTTGACCTTCCAGTTTAGTATTCTGTCCAGGAGGCCACCTTGAAGGAAGAGCAGTTTCTAACATGAATATTCATAAGTCTCCCAAGAAAGATCTACCATTTCTCAATATTTTCATCAACCAAATTTTGATGCTAATTGGTGGCCATTTAAAAATAAAATCCAATGGCTGATACTGATGGAGAAACACTGAAACTGTATTGAGAGAGCACACAGACCTCAGTCTCTAAGCCTCATTAATCACCTAGAGACCAGCAGTTGGCTGCACACAACTCATTAGACCAATCAGGTCAGAGAAGGCTGAGGAGCAAGCAGTGGCCGCCCAGGATGTGAAGACGCTGCATGAAATGGCCAGACTCTCAGTCCTTTTCCCCCAAAGTAGGTAGACAATACTCACTAGGATAAATTGCTACTAGTTGGTTGAATTATTAATTATCACTTATTGGATGCTAGTCACGTGCTAAGGGCCACACACCTGTACTCATGTAGCTTATGGTCTAGTGGAAAAACATGGGAATGGGTACACACAGTGTCATAGAAGTGGAAGATCCATGGCTAACACTGCCTGGGAGAATTAGAGAAGGTTGGAATGAAATGCCATTTCCCAGGGCTCTTGTCCAACAAAGGCTTTGATTTGAACATGGCATCTTCTTTTCCCAGACTCTCTTCCACTTTGCATGGCAGACATGTTCCAATCTTTGCTATCAGCTTAACCACTTCTCTTCAGACAGGTCCTCCTGACCTTTCCAATGGAGGTTCTCCTTGTTGTCAATCAAGGGACTCTGTTTCCTTTACAGCTTTCATCTCAGTTGATAAAATAGAGTTGTTTGTTAACCAGGTTATGATATATCTCCCTCTCCAAACTGTAAGTTCCATGGAAAGATAGAACAGTGATTATTGAAAAGTATGTGCTCAGTGAATTGGTGGTGATTGCATGGATGACACCCCTTAGGTTCTCTTTCCTTCTCTATAAAATAACGACAATGATGACTACCTCTTAGCATTGTCATGAGAATTAAATGGTCAAGGACACAAAACTGCATTACACCATGCTAGGCACATCAGTTCAATAAATGGTAACCTGAAACTGGCATTAAAGGTCTATAGACTTAACAATTTAAAAGTTATTGATTACTTAGTCAAATGTAATTTTGTGTGTGCGTAACAATAGAAGTGAAGTTGAAGAAGGGAAATTAAGGAGTGTTCATTTTTTAGAGCAGCATAATTGTGGGAAGAAAAGAGAAAGGAAGAGCTAGGACTGCATAGGAGTATGTAGGATTGTTGTGAGCATGTGTGTGTTGTACAAATTTTTTAACATGCTGAGAGAGTGAAAAATACAGGATAAGAGAGGCAGAATTGATAGAATACGGTGTCACTGAAGCATGAGAAGATGGAGAAATTCATCTTAGCTAAAACAAGGAACACCTCTCTGAGTTAAGAGAGAAGGATGCAAGGGCTGAAGGTAGATGTAACAACAGAAATTATTTTGTAATTCTTTTTATAACACTTATTGAGTACTCACTAACTGGGAAGCATTATGCTAAGTTCTCTCTATCTGATTTCTTTAAATCCTGACTTGAAAGTAATCTTGAAAATAAGTGCCTTTATTGTCATCAGTTTGTATGTGAGCAAACTAAATTTTAGAGGGGTTACGTCACTGCTGAAGGTCATACACCTAACCAATGGTATAAAGAGGCTTGGCCGTTACCATGACCCAGGTCTAAATCACACTTGCTGTTTCTTATGTGGATAAGTCAATGGAGACAGTTGCTAAATTGAAAGCATTGGATCCTGACAATCTTTATTTGGGAGGAAAGAGATCATTTTTTTAGAGATTATATGTATGTATGAGAGGGTATTCAGGTGATATGACATGGAAGAACTTGAATGGTGAAGGTTTGGAATAATGACCATGAGATTTGCAACAGGCTTCAGACCGCAGAAGTTGTGCATTTCCAGTACCACCAGTCTTTTCAGGAGCCTGATTAGTCTCAGTACTGGAAAGAGTAGCTGAATGGTTAACTTGACCCCGGATTGGCCAGTTGTGGCTGAAGGCTAAAGGAGACACAGGATGATGCTAGTAAGAAGGTAAATTGATAGTCTAGCCGTGAGATCCAGGCTAGATAGGTAAATATGCAGCGCCAGGAGGAGACATACTGCGTAGGGACAAAAAAGAGAAGATAAAAAACTGGAAGACAGCATGATCAGAATGGAAATAAGGTAGCTGGAAAAATAAAAGATCTGAGTTAATAATTTTAGGCATATACAAAAAGTGAATAATGACAAGACCCAGGGGAGGCTCTTGAATTAAATAAGGATGGAGATGTCAAAACAGGACAATGTGGAGTTACCCAGAGAAACTGGATTTAAAGATGAGGACTTCATGCTGTATATGCATAAGCCCTATGTTTGTAAAGTATGGTTTTGTAGTGGAGAGGACTTTCTTTGTCTCTGATGTGCCCAAATGTTTGCTGGAATCCCACAAAGGAGGCTGCCTGCCTTTTCCTTGGTTGGTAGTTTTGATGATCTTAAGTAACTATAAAAAAAAAAAAAGCCCTTTGTCTTTCTCTCTCACACTAGTTGACGTTGTCTTAAAAAACAATCCACAATTTCTGCCCAAATATGTTCAGGAAATATGAGCTACTGCAGCTTGTGACCCCTTTAGATAACCACAAACTGAATCATGGAATACAGTTCAGCTGAGTAATAAAATATAATCAGATTGGCAGGCGGCATCGGACTCAGCCAGGCCCATACAGATCTTCTTTTAACCCAGTTTAACAAGTCGCTCTCCAGAAGTTATTTATTCCCCCTGTCAACATTCCTATTGTGGAAATGACAGCCATCAAATCTCTTTTAGATCCTGATCCTATTATTTTCTCTTCTGCCTCAGGTAGTGGAAAGCTCCCTATAAGCAGTATCCTTTCAGTCAGTTAAGTGATTTGTTTGACACTGATCCTTTGCTTGAAGGAATAGCTATCATCTTAAAAAAATAAATTTAATATCCCCATCATTAGCCATGTAGTAAATTCAAAATAAATAATCTGTGGCCAAAATTACTTTGAAATCTTATGAGGCTTGGAGTAGGTGTAGGTAGCTGTCCCATCAGCAGGAATCTGCCATCCTACTCCAAACTGCGTAATGAACTGTCAGTATTAGTACAGCATCACTACAAGGTACTGTCAGGCCGAGTTTCACATTTCACTCTCAACCTCACTCTTTACGGAGATCTGGTGCTAATAGGGCCAGATAAGGTCAGTGGTCAGGAGGAGATGACCTTCAAACTGAATCCCAGATATTTAATAGCAATGAGAAGAGTAAGAAGTTATTAAGTGAATTCATAGATTAATATGATAATAAATCAAGGAGATCAATTTTTAGTGAGGGTCACTGCCTGGGCAGGCCCAATCTTAGCTCTAACCAAATGTCTTTCATAATTTGGTTTGCCTTTTTTATAGAAAGAGCTAGTAATTATTGTTTTCTCTGTGCCAGATACTGTTCTTAGTCTTTTATTGTGTGTTTATAATGATATGCAATACGTAGTATTATTACCTTTATGAACTAGAAAAATGAAGTGTAGAGGATTTAAGTAATTTGTCCAAAGCTAGTAAGTGTGGTAGATCCAGAATTTGGACCTAGATAGTTGGACTTGAGAGACTGAACTTATTAGCACTGTGTTAGTCTACCTGTACATGCCCTGCTTTAGGATTGGGTCTGGACCAGCAAGGGGAGTATGCTGCTCAGGAGTTCTTAAACCCTAAAACAGAGAATTTTGAGCAACCAAGTTACTGAAATTAAAAATAAAGAGTTGTGCTTCTGGAAAAGTTCTATATAGTCGCAAAGGCTGTCATTCCTGCTGTAACAAAAAGAAAGCACTGGATAAACAAAATATATATTTTTTCCTTTAGAGGCATTAGAAGCAGTGAATGCAGAAGAGTCCAAATTAACAAAATTCTAGAGTGAGACAAGTCTTTCACTGGTACAAAGGGATCAGTGACTGCTTCCATTACAAAGACATTTGCAAAATTTCAGGGTACTAGCAGAGGGAGAAATATGCCATTTATAGGCAAAAGAACTTTGTTGAGATGGGGTGAAGCCAGCTAGATTTCTAACAGCTACCCATAGCCAGGCATGGCATTTTGGAATATAGAGGATGACTTCGCTGATAAATTTTATCAAATATTAAAAAAATTATACCAAGTTTATACAAACAGTTTCAGGAGAAGAAGAGGAATAACCCTCAGCTTGTTTTATGAAATTAACATAATCCTCATGTCAAAACCTGACAACAATATTATAGGAAAAGAAAATTACAGACTAATATATCTCATAATAATGGATGTAAAAATCCTTTAAATTAGCAAGTCGAATGCAGCAATACATAGAAAGAATTATACACCTTGAACAACTGGGGTTTATATCAAAATATTAAAGATGGTAGTCAAAAGTCACTCTTGTAATTCACCACATTAACAAAATAAAGAGAAAAAAACATACGTTCTGCTCAATAAATGTAAAAGAAATAAAGGCATTTGATAAAATTCAATACCTAGTCATGATAAAACTTTTGAAATAGAAGGGAATTGTTCAATCTAATAATGAAAATCTGCAAAACCTGTAGCTAATATCCTACTTAATGGAGCATATAAAGCATTTTCTTCTTAAGATCTGGGATATGATAACAGTTTCCACTCTCATCACTTCTATTTGATACTGTACTGGAGGTCCTAGCTAGCGCAATTATCAGATTCTTCTAGAATAGCCTAAACAGTTTTAAAAATGAAGAACGTTTGAGGACTCATGCTACCTAATTTCAAGACTTACTACAAAACAACAACAATTAACACAGTGTGGTACTGAGATAAAGATAGGTATAAATTAATAAAATAAATACAAATAGCTTATTTGATATAACTTTCTTCTATTTGGAGATTTTCTATTATTTACAGATCAAGCAAATCACAGATACATAATCATTATAATACTGGGTCTCCCTTTTTGTTGATTTTTATGCTTTAACATCCTGTAGCAGGCAGAAATTTAAGATGGTCCCGTGATTTTAACACTCTCATAATGTGTTATTACAAGGTAAAGGGATTTTGCAGATGTAATTCAGGTTGCTAATCAGTTGACGGTAATATAGGGAAAGTATCTGGCTGTGTCTAACCTAATCACATGAGCCCTTTGAGAGCAGAGTTTTCTTTGGCTGGTAGCAGAAGAGGAATGCAGAAAGATTCAACGCATGAGAAGGATTCAATGAAGGAGGTTCATTGCTGAGACAGAGGCAGTCTGGCATAGGGCAAGGACCTGAGAGCAGCCTCTAGGTGCTAGATCAATCCCCACCGACAGTAGCCAGTAAGAAAATGAGGAGCTGGGTCCTGCAGATACAGGAACTCAATTCTACCATAAACTTGAAATGAGCTTGGAAAGTGGATTGTTTCTTAGGAGCTACAGGTAAAAGCCAAGCCTGACTGACACTTTACCTTTGGCCTTGTGTTCCCTAAGTAGAAAACGCAGGCGAGCATGCCTGTATTTTTTATCTACAGAACTGTGAGATAATATATAAATGGTGTTTTAAGCTGCTAAATTTATGGTAACTTGTTATACAGTAGCAGAAAATTATTATAGACTATTAATAAAGTTTTATACTTTCTTCAAAAAGGTACCGAATATCTCTTGCTAGATATGTTTCAAGTTTATTTTTTATTGCAATTGGAAGTATCATTTTAAGGGCTTCCCTGGTGGTGCAGTGGTTGAGAACCTGCCTGCCAATGCAGGGGACACGGGTTCGAGCCCTGGTCTGGGAAGATCCCACATGCCGCGGAGCAACTGGGCCCGTGAGCCACAAATACTGAGCCTGAGCGTCTGGAGGCCACGATAGTGAGAGGCCCACACACCACAATGAAGAGTGGCCCCCGCTTGCCACAACTAGAGAAAGCCCTCGCACAGAAATGAAGACACAACACAGCCATAAATAAATAAATAAAGCAAACTGTCAACAAGTAAAAAGAAATAAACACTGTTATATTTAAAAATATATCATTTTTAAAATTTACACTTTATAACCATTTGTTGCTTACTCATAGAAGTGAAGTTTCTGAATATTGGTCTTATATTCAGCTGTTGAATCATTTGAGCTATTTTAATAATGTTCCTAGAAGTTCTAATAATTTGTATGGATTATCTTTGAGATAATCATATTGTCTGAAAGTAAAGACAGCTTTCTTCCTTTCCACAGCTTATGTCTTTTATTAATTTTTCTTCTGTATTTCTAGTTTGCAAGCACTTTAAAGAATAATGAATAGGTATTGAATTTCACCAAATGATTTCTCTGCTTTAAATTCAGTGATTATATAATTTTTCTACTTTAATATATTAGCATGCTATTGAATTTCTTATGTATATTTTGGTCATGTGCATTTTCTTTTATACATATTATTGGGTAGGGTTTGGCAGGATAGTTTTCTCATGATGATCTCACCTTTTATGCTATCCAAATTACTAGTTTCAGAATTAGTTGAGCTGTATTTAGTTTTTAATTTTTTTTATTATTTGGCTCACAAATGCACACAATTTCATCATAACCCTTAGCTCATGACGCACCATCATCTCTAGTCATTGCATCCATTTCATACCTATTTTTGTCTATCCACTTAAATAATAAACATCCATACATGTACCATACACTTCAGGATGTAGAGTATTATTAATAACATATCTGGGCTTCCCTGGTGGCGCAGTGGTTGAGAGTCCACCTGCCGATGCAGGGGACACAGGTTCGTGCCCCAGTCCGGGAGGATCCCACATGCCGTGGAGCGGCTGGGCCCGTGAGCCGTGGCCGTTGGGCCTGCACGTCCGGAGCCTGTGCTCCGCAACGGGAGAGGCCGCATGGTGAGAGGCCCGCGTACCGCAAAAAAAAAATAATAATAATAACATATCTAAGTGATATGCTAGTCCCCTATCCCATTGTCTGCTTATCTTTCAAAGATGGCCATTTTTCTGATTTTTGTACTTTTCATTTCCTTTCTTAGTTATTTGGTTGTTGCTTTTACTCACGTATATATAGGGCTAAATAAAGAGTGTAGTGTTTCTCATTTTCGAACGTTTAAAGAGATTATCATACTCTAGGTAGTCTTCTGAGACTTGCTTTTGTCACCTTGAGTTACATTAGTAAGATTTATTCATATTGTTGAATGTAGCTCTGGTTCATTCATTTTCACAATTTGAAAATAAACTTGTCCTGGGAACATAACACAAAAGTGCACAAAGCATACATGTTTAGCTCAGTGAATTACCACAAGGTGAACACAGCCAGTTAGCCACCACACAAGTAATAGAAAAAAGCTTCCCAGCATCCCAAATGCCCTTCACATGCCCCTCATAACCATGATGCTCCCCTTTTACAGAGGTAATCCACTATGCTGACTACTAATGCCGTAGGGTAGGTTTCTGTTTTTTTTGCATTTCACTGTGGACTCCTAAGGATGAGCACGTTTTCATATGGTTAACGACCACTTGGATAGTCACTGTGGGAAGAGGCTGTTTAAATCTTTTGCTAATTTCCTATTAGATTGACTAACTTTTTATCAGTGATTTGAAGGAGTTGTGTTTTTTTTTTTTAAATAAATTCTGACTATGAGTCATTTGTCAGGTATAGGTCTTAAAAATATCTTTTAATACCCTAAAGCTTGTACTGTTACTCCCTTAACAGTGTTTTTTTTGATGAAGGAAAGCTCTTCAATTAAATCAGTTATAAGTCTTTTCCTTTAGGGACAGGCTCTGCATATATAAGAAAGTTTTCCTACTCCAAGATCAAGAGGATAGCTTCTCATGTTAGCTTCCAAAAGCTTTATTATTTTATCCTTTGCATTTAGGTTTACAAGCTATTTGAACTTGATTTTATAATGGCACAAGGTAAAGATCAAAGTTCATTTTTTTCCATACAAATAACCTAAGGTTCCAGCCTGATACATTGAAATGATCACCATTTCCCCACTGCATTATTATGTAACCTTGTTATATAAATCAGGTGACTGTATAGGTGGAGGTGTATGTGGAGGTGTATTTCTGAACTCTCTTCTGTTCTATTTGTCTATCTTTATACCAATTCTAGATTATATTTATTACTGTAGTTTTACAACGAGTCTTATCATCCAAAAGAGTTAGTCAGTCCTTCATGTTTATTCTGTACAAAGATTTTGCAACTATTCTTGGCCCTTTGCATTTCTATACACATTTTAGGATCCTCCTGTCAATTTCTCCAGCACAAAATCTACTGGGATCTTGGTTAGAATTATACTGAATCTATAGATGAGTTTGGAGAGAAAGGATATCTTCATAATCTGATCTCTGAACACAGTATATAATTCCATTTATTTAGGTTTTTAATTTCTCTCAATCATATTTTTAGTTTTCTGTGTGAGGTCTAGAACATCTTTTACTATATTTATTCCTAGGAATTGGATGACATTTGATGCTATTATAAATAGTATATTTAAAATTTTCATTTTTGAATTGTTTGAATATAGAAATTCATTTGGTGTATACATATATTTATGTGTATAAATGTGCATGTATCTTAACTGCTATCTATTAGTTCTTCTCTCCCAATTTATTTAGCCATAACTCTAACTATTATAACATGCATCCCTGATTTATTAAATTTAATACAATTTGTACTTTACCACTTCTTGTGTAATTTAAGAACCTTAGAACATTTTAACTCCAGTTTTTTGTGCTATTGTTATCACATATTTTAATTTTGTATAAAATATGAATGCTAGAAGTCAAGATTATCATTTTTTTACAGTCAATATTCACTTAATTTTCCACTTAATTTCACTTAATTAAATTGTTAAGTTTTCCACTTAACAATTTCACTTAATTGTTTACCCTTTCTTTGCTCTTCATTTCTCCCTACTTCTTTGTACTTTTATCTAAGAGTATTTTGCTTTTGTCTGAGGATCTCCTTTAGAATTTTCTTTATCACAGGTCTGCTGTTTACTTTTTTCAATTTTGTCCTGAAAATGTCTGTTTTTACCTTCATTTTTGAAGAATATTTTTGGGATGAATTATAATTCTAGGTGGGTAGTTATTTTCTTCTATGTTTATTATGGGCTGAATTATGTCCCTTAAAAATTTATATATTGAAGTCCTAACCCCCAGTGCCTCCGAGTGTGACTGTATTTGGAAATAGGGTATTTAAAGAAGTAATTAAGTAAAAATGAGATCATTGGGATAGGCCCTAATCTAATATGACTGGTGTCCTTGTAAGAGGAGAAAATATGGACAGACATAGAGGGAGGAACACAAAAAGACCCAGGGAGAAGACAACCAACTAAAAGCCAGGGAGAGAGGCCTTAGAAGGAACTGACCCTGTTGACACCTTTATCTTTGATTTCTATCCTTCAAAACTGTGAGAAAATAAATTTCTGTTGCAGCCACCCAGTCTGTGATACTTTTCTATGGCAGCCCTAGCAAACTAATGCAATCTTCTATTGAGAAGTCAGCTATCTTGTTTATCCTTTGAAGGTATCATGTATTTTTCTCCTGGCAATTTTGAATTTTCTCTCTATGTTTTTTGTTTCCAACATTTCAATGTGATGTGTGTAGGTATGATTTTTCTGTTTTAGTCCACCTGTGCTTTGTAGTGGTCCTTGAACCTGTAGATACCTAGTGTCAGTTTTGTAATATTCCTAGACCATTATCTCTTCAAATATTGATTCTTTCCTATCCCTTCTGTCCTCATTTCTAGGACTCTGATTTCATGTACATTAAAATTTTTTAACCATATACTATATATCTTCTATGTTGTTTAAAAAACATTTTAACCTTTTGTCTCTGTTTTAGTTTGGATATTTTCTTCTTATCTATAATAAAAGTCACCAAAATTGTGCTGGCTATGCCTAACCTGCTGTTAAATCCACCTATTTAGTTCATAATTTGTTATAGTATTCTGTTTCAGCATTTTCATTATATTCTTTTTTATAGTTTTCGATCCTGACAAAATTCATAGCTATTTTAAATTACTATTATTATTTATTGCTCTAATATTTTTATTTCCTCTGAATCTATTTCAAGTCACTGTTTTTTCTTCTGATCATCAATTTTCACCTTTTTGTTTGTCTAGTTGTCTTTCTTTGAATCCCAGAGATTATTAAGGAAATTTTGAGTTTGAATAATGATATTTTTCTTCAGCAAGGACTTAGTTTCTAGCAGCCATCAGGGATATAGGCAGATCACGTTAAAGAAAACAGGGATTCACTTATTTCCAAAAATTGGCTTTCAGTCTTTCTGGGAGTAGATCTATTTCAAGTTTATCTTTACACTTAGGCTTAGGTGTTGCCTTTTTAGGGCCCCACTTGAAAGCCTGAGGTTTTCTTTTTACCATGGCCACTGTTAATTATGGCCATTTATCTAATCCAAGTACAACTTTCTTCTAAGCTTTTCAGCCTCTCAGCTGTTGGTTTTGAATCAACAAATGTTTTATATAAAAAAAGGAGCACCAAATGTTGTGCTCACCCTCTGGATTCTGCAGTTTATGCTACCATCTGGGACTATTTTCTTCTAACTTCAAGAATTTCCTTAAGTACTTCTTATAGTGAGGGTCTGCCAGAAAGACTCTCTACTCTTGCTTGTGTTGGAACATCTTTGTTACATTTTGAGGAGTATATTTCGATGGGTATAGAATTCTAGGTCAGCATTTTCTTCTGCTCTAAAGATATTATCCTATTGTCTTCTGGCTTACATAGTCTCTGTTGTAAAATCAGTCAAATACCTTGAAGACATGTCTTCTATTCTCTGGCTGTTTCAGACTTCTATTTAGTTTTGACCTTGCTTTGGTTTTCTTTGTATTGAAAAGAAAGCTCTTGGTTCCCTGAGCTTTTTGAATTTGTGTGTTGATGTCTTTCATCAGTTTCAGATTTTTTTTTTTTTAAAACAATTCTCTCCTCAATTGTTTCTGTCTTATCTTTACTCTCGTTCTAAAATTCCGATTATATGTATGTTAATCTCTGTTTTGTTCTTTATCATTTTTTTCTCTTTGTGCTTTGAGATATTTTCTTTTAATCTACATCTTATCTCTTTTGTGTTTTGGACATTTTCATTAACTTATCCTCAGGTTCAGTCACCCTTTCTTCTGCTGTGTTTAGTAAAATTTAGTCTATCTTTAGTTCATGCCTGTTCCTTGGCTTTCCTTGGGTTTTGATTGAATTGAGGTTAGTCTCATCTCCTCATCTGTAAAATTTACAAGAATCACTTCTGTCATTTGTAGATTTTGAGTTTAGTGCTTTAGCTCCTACGCTACACAGCTTCAGAATCTGACAAATGTCAAGAGAAACACCATGTGTTTTTGTCAGGTTTCCAACTTCCAGCAAGGCTTGTTTCTTGTGCACCACAGGAGATGTTACTCTGCCATCTATAAATCTCTTGGCTTATCCTCAGTGTCTTGCAGGATCCCAGAACTTAGCTAACACGTAATGAAGCAAACTCATCATTTGTTTGGGAATCTTTCAGTTTCCATTTGATAACATGGTCAAAACTCTACTGGATTCTCTTTTCCCTATTTGGGTGCCTTTAACCTAAGCCAAGTAGATTCTCATCTGTCCTTAGAATCAGTAAATGCCTCCAGGGCAGTAAATGGCTAGCGATTATCAGCCCAGATAAGAAGGGATGTTTCTTTGTAGAATTTTAGTTAACTGAATTTTCATGACTTCTGTGATATCTTTTTTTTTTTTTTTTTTTTTTGGTACACGGGCCTCTCATTGTTGTGGCCTCTCCCATTGTGGAGCACAGGCTCCGGACATGCAGGCTCAGCAGCCATGGTTCATGGGCCCAGCCACTCCATGGCATGTGGGATCTTCCCGGACTGGGGCATGAACCCGTGTCTCCTGCATCGGCAGGCGGACTCTCAACCACTGCGCCACCAGGGAAGCCCTGTGATATCTTTATAAATATTATTTTTTACATATACTCATTTTTCTAGTTGTTAGCTTTGTGTTGACCTGCTAAAATATACTAAACCCTATTTAGAAGTAGAATTGTAAGACTGGTAAGAAGAGATCCACTGTCCTTTGTACCACAGTACTCCTATTCCATGAGTCAGGCAGTCAATGTGGGGACTCTTTCAGTTCAGGATATGTAGTCCCATCTATTTATGCAAGAACTTGGACAGTATTCATTGCATAACTTTGGGTACATAGGCCTCCTAAAAATAGTCTTAATTAAAGCTCCATTTATCACCTGAAACTCCATTTATTCCTATTCTGATATTGTCCACAGTTATGGACTTGACTGTCATGCATTTGTAAATCCAAAGAAAATGGTTTTTGTGAAATTAGTGTAGGCATCCACTAATCTCCCCCCATTCATCACTAACATTTGGTTATTCACTTTCTCCATATACTAGTATGAAGGTTAAGGGCTCTACATCCCTTTAGGAAAGGCTAGGAAGAATGTTCATAGTATACTCTTGTACTGTATTCAGAATCTTTCATGATCTATACTGAAGTTTCTGATTTTCAAGGGGCTCTGCATTTGTGAAATGAACCAGATCGGGGGATAGGCCAAAGGATCATGACTAGACAAGTAGTTCAAGTTAGGCCTTGATTAAATATCTTTGAGAAATTTTGTGTTACATACCAAATAACTCCTTCATGAGTTTCTTATTGATTGTATTTCTATGGACCCTGTGATTATTTATGCATAACTAGAGATCTCTGCAGTTTGAATACTTCTTAAAGATATGATGACTATGCCTGTTCTATTGCCTATTGATCTGTCCATACCTACTTTGTTTCTTTGTTTGGGGTCTGCCTCTAGGCTGAGCTGCTCCAAAGATGCATCCCTATCCACTACAGTTGCAATCCTTCCTACCAGAATTCATGGCCTACAGAAATCTGCCTGGAGAGTGATTTTTAAAACTTCAAGTGTTTCTCTCTACAATATATTCCACAGGGATAGTTTGAGGAACGTGGGAGAAAATAGAGAAATAAAAAAGTTACACTTGCAATTCTGGGATAAACACTGATCATGCTGGATTATTCTTTAATATACATTATGGTTGGATTTCAGTTTCTTGTGTTATTTAGGATTTTAACAGCCACATTCATAGATTAGTATAGTTTCTTTTCTCTGTTAGGTTGAGTTAGGAAGAGCTCCATCTTATTCTTTCCTTAAAGAATTCTGCATTCTGTTCCTTAAAACTACACGTTTAATTTGCAAGAGATCATTCATTACACTAATCGAAAAGACTGTGTTTTAGAGGATGTTCTTTGACAAATTTTAAAATGTACTCAAGTTTTTATTTCTTGAATAAAATTTTGGTCATCTTATTTTTTCTTGAAAACCAAGTAAGTTATCAAGATTTTCAAAAAAATCAACCACTGTTATGATTTTAATTCCCTCCATATTTGTTCTCTCAGTCTGTTTGCATTTGCTCTATTTTAGACTTGCATTAGATGTATCTCTGATATTTTTAAGATGTAGCCCCTACATTTATTTATCAAAATGGCTGTTTTCTCTAGTTGTGCCATTGTATTTATTATTTGCTTCTCATAATATAATGTTGGCTGTTGTCTTCTTCCTTAGATCATGAATTTCCCCTTTAGTTCATTTATGTTTAATAATGAAAACTTTTTTAAATTTTATTTTTTATTGAATAACATATTCTTTAAATTCTATAGTGCTTTACAATTTTTAAAAGTTTCACACACATGATTTCCTGTAGTCCCATAATAATCCTTTTATTTTCCCTCCTACCCCTATTTTGCCCCTCCCCACTTCTCTCTCCCCACTGGTAACCACTAGTGTGTTCTCTGTATCTGTGAGTCTGCTTCTTTTTTGTTTTATTCACTAGTTTGTTGTATTTTTTAGATTCCACACATACAGTATTTGTCTTTCTCTGACTTATTTCACTTAGCATAATGCCCTCCAAGTCCATCCATGTTGCCATGAATGGCAAAATTTCATTTTTTTTTTTATGGCTGATGAGTATTCCAGTGTGTGTGTGTGTGTGTGTGTGTGTGTGTGTGTGTGTGTGTGTGTATTATATATATATTTATATATATTATATATATATAAATGCCACATATTCTTCATTCATTCATCTGTTGATGGAGATATAGGTTGCTTCTATACCTTGGCAATTGTAAATAATGCTGCTATGAACATTTAGGTGCATGTATCTTTTCGAATTAGTGTTTTTTGGATATATACCCAGGAGTGGGATTGCTGATCATATGGTACTTTTATTTTTAGTTTTTGGAGAAACCTCCGTACTGTTTTCCACAGTGGCTGCACCAATTTACGTTCCCACCAACAGTGTAGGAGTGTTTTCTTTTCTCCACATCCATGCCAATATTTGTTATTCATGTTCTTTTTGATGATAGCCATTCTGACAGGTGTGAGGTGATATCTCATTGTAGTTTTGATTTGCATTTCCCTGATGATTAGCAATGTTGAGCATCTTTTCATGTGTCTGTCAGCCATCTGCATCTCCTCTTTAGAAAAATTTCTATTCAGTTCTTCTGCACATTTCTTAATTGAGTTGTTCATTTTTTTGATACTGAGTTGTTCATTTTTTTGATATTGAGTTGTATGTGCTGCCGTATATGTTGGATATTAACCCCTTATTGGTCATATCATTTGCAAATATCTTTTCCCATTCAGTAGGTTGTCTTTTTGTTTCATCAGTGGTTAATTATCCATTAATCTCTTCCCATCCACCACCAAAGTTTGGTTATTTCCCTTCCCTTTATACTGTTATTCAGATTAATGGCTCCTCATTTTCTTTAGAAAAGGCTAAGAGAAGTGTACATGGTAATCCTGTGTAAGTCCATTGTGATTTACAAAAGTTTATGAGTGGAGATTTAAGCTATTGCTATTTTTTACTATTAAAATAATGCACAGTGAATAAACTATTTCTTGGTCATTTTTTGTTTTTGCAAATGTATCTTTGGTATAGAGTCAAAGAGGTAGGAATACTGTGTCAAAGGGTAAATACATGTGAATGCATTCATATATTTCCAAGTTCCCCACCATAGGCAATTATACCAATTTGCACTGATATGCTCACTACCAATATATAAGAGTATTCCCCACAGTCTTGACTGAAGAATATATTGCCAAAGTTTCAGAGTTTTGTCAATCTAATTGAGTAAAGATATTTTTCATTATAGTTCTTCACCTATAGCTTTCTTTAAGGTTTAATTATGTATCATGAAATGAACAGAGCCTAAGTGTACAAATACATGAACTTCTATAACCCACCCTACTTTTAAGACCAACAATATTTTCATCATCTCAGAAAGTTCTCTCATGTTCCTTTCCTCAATTCCCCACCTCTGAGCAACTGCCTTTCTTATTTTGACCACCATGGATTAGGTTTGTCCGTTCTAGAACTTCATGTAAGTGGAATCATACTATGAATTTCTTTGCTTCTTTCATTCTGTATAATGTTTCTGAGATGCATCTATATGTTGCATATAATAATTGGTCACTCATGTTCACTGCTGAATAGTATTCCATTGTATGGATACTAAAATTTTTAATTAATTTTTCTGTTGAGGGACATTTCGGTTGTTTCCAGTTTACTCATTCCAGTGAGTAAAGAGTGACAGTTCCTTTTGGTCGTAATTTGCACATCCTTAGTATCTAATAATCTTGAGTGCTTTTTCTTCTGCTTAATAACTATTTATATATCTTTCTTTGCAAAGTATCTTATCAAATCTTTTTCTTATTTAAAAGAAATAGTTTGTCTTTTTTATCGAGTTGTAGGAGGTGTGGATACAAGACCTTTGCCAGTTAGATGTGTTAAGAA
Organism: Monodon monoceros; assembly: GCF_005190385.1. NCBI lineage: Eukaryota > Metazoa > Chordata > Mammalia > Artiodactyla > Monodontidae > Monodon > Monodon monoceros. Next base: position 6,125,227 of record NW_021703778.1, read on the forward strand.
TTGTTATCCCCAATCTGTAGCTCTACTATTCATTTTCTTAATGGTGTCTTTTGATGAGCACAACTTTTAATTTTGTTGGTGTTAAATTTATCAATTATGGATTTATCAATTTATTCTATATTTTAGTTTGTGCTTTTTACATCTAACCTAACCTAAAAAAAAAATCTTTCTTTAAGATCATGAAAATAACCTCCTATGATTTTATTCTAAAAGCCTGATACTTTCAGCTTTCACATTTAGTGTATGATCCATCTCAAATTAATTTTTTGTGTGAACTGTGAAATAGAGGTAGAAGTTCATTTTTTTCCATGTGGATATCCAGTTACTCTGGAATAAGTACTTTAAAAATATTCCTTTTCCAGTTGAATTGCTGTGGCACTTTTGTTGAAAATAAATTGATTACATATGAATGAGTTATTTTTAGGTAATCTGTTACATTCCATTATTTTCTCTCTTTCTACCATTAATACACACTCTGCATAACCGTTAGTATAAGTTCTCCGACTTTTTTTTCTTGTACAATACTGTTTTCACCACTCAAAATAATCTTCATTTCTATGTAAAATTTGCAATTAGCTAATCGATTTGTGAATAATTAACATCTTAACAGCATTGATCCATGAATATAGTGTTTCTCTCTATTTTTAAAGTGTTCTGTGTTCAAGGCTTGCTGGTACTTGGATAATTCATTTCTAAGTATTTTACTTTGGATGCTGTTGTAAACGATGAGGTTTTTAAATTTCTTTTCCCATTTGCTTACTGCCAGTTTATATAAATAAAGGTTTTTTTTATTTACCTTTTTTTGTATGATCTTGCTAAATGGCTTATTTATTCTTTAAGTGTTTCAGTAGTTTTGTTAGGATTTTGTATGTACCGTATCATCATTTCAGAATAAATACAGTTTTACTTCTTTTCTTCCAATTTTTGCACTTTTTAGTTCTCTGTACTGCCTTGTTAACATTAGCAAGAATCCCATTAGTGTTGAACAGACATGGTGAAAGAGAGATCCTTTATTTTTTCCCAAATTTAGAGGGAAACTATTGAGTCTTCCACCATTAAGTTTAGTGTTAGCTATAGGTTTTTATAAAAGTACTTCAGCAAATTAAAAAAAAAATCCTTCCATTCCCATTTTGCTGAGAGTTGCTTTCTATAATACATGGGTTTTTAAGAACAATTTTTTAAATTGTGATTTAAATACACTCAAATTCATCCTTTTTGTATGTCCAGTTTGAGCAGTTTGGTTGAACATATACAGTCATGGAATCAATGCCATAAATAGGGTAGACAATATTTGTAGTACTCCAAAAAGTCACTCTGTGTTTATGTAAACTTATGGTAGTCTCTTGCGATCCTTTTTATTTCTGTGGCTATATATATTATATATATATATATATGTATATTATATATATAATATATATATGTATGTATGTATTTTTAACATCAGTTAATCATTTAAAAAAATTTTAGACTATCTTTACAGATTTGATATTGGCATTTGGGTATCACAAGTATGGCACACCAAGTCATGCTAACCAAAAAATTCATATATTATTCTTTTAAATACATTGATATCATTTTGATTTGCTTTTTCAGTCCAGGTTTGGTGATTTTCTTGGCCTCCTGTACTTTTAGTCTTTGCTTTACCCAATGACTCCTACCCTGTTGTCATTCAGTGCTCAGCATTATTCAGATTTGTAGATAAATCGTTGGTGAGGTACATCATATTTATGTTTTCCATAGAATCTATCATTATAACAGGTTATATTACTTCTAGTAAGAGATAAAAGGCAAAAGTGGTGTATTTTTCTCTGTGTTTGAACACAAATGCATGAATTAGAATGGTTATGACAAAAGCAGTATTTATGGTCGTTTTAGAAAGTCTATATTAACAGTGAAAGAATGGAGAGAATGTACAATACAATTGAAACTCTTTGATGAATATTATACAGGTATTAGGATAACCGTTTGTAAATGTGTTGTCCCAAAATGTTGTTTAAGTTTCCCAAGAAAACAAAAGGAGGTGATTTCTTATCCTGGCCTGATAATCATGAAACAGAAACAGGACACCAAGGAAGAATAGAGCACTTTGCCAATATATCCTGCCTTTCCTGTTGGAAAAGACAGTTGGGAAGAGAAACTCCTACTGGTAATAGGATTGCAAAATTTTCTTTCAGTGTAAACATTGCACATGAAATAAAAAAATGTAATCTGGAGCATGTTCTGAGTTATAGCAGTTTATTAAGTAAAAACTAGCAGAATCCTCACCTTTCAGTGGCTTAATACAATATATGACTATTTCTGACTCATAAAATATTCATATGTAAGTGTTACTAGTCAATGATAATTCTCTTACACATAGAGATTTAGGAACCCACAGTTCTTTCATCCTGTGGCTCCACCACTGCCTTGAGTCATGGAATTCTCTACATCCCACTGGCAGCTGAAGGACAAGTGTCTTAGTCCATTAAGGCTCCTATAACAAAACACTATAGACTGGGTGGCTTATAAACAACTGAAATTTATTCCTCCCAGTTCTAGAAGCTAGGAAATACAAGATCAAAGTGCTGGAAGGTTCAGTGTCCAGTGAGGATCCACTCCTTGGTTTATAGAGTCATCTTTTCTCTGTGTCCTCAGATGGCAAATAGGGCAAGAGAGCTCTCAGGGGTCTCTTTTATAATAAGGGCATGAATCTCATTCATGAGGCCCCACCCTCATGACCTAATCACCTCCCAAAGTCTCCACTTCCAAATACAATCATATTAACAGTTAGTTTTCAGCGTATCAATTTGGAGAGGGCACAAATATTCAGCCTATAACAACAGGTATAGAAAATAAATCCATTATTCTCCAAAGCACTGGACTGGAAGTGGCACTCAGCACTTCCGCTTGCATTTTGTTAAACTAGAAATGAAACTAGACATTTGGCCACTCCTGAATGCAGTGAGCAGTGGAGGAGTGAGCAACAGTATGTATTTTCTATCTGGGAAGCAATTTCCCTGTAACAGCCCTACCAATGGAAGGGAATATTAGTTTTTGGTGGCCCTGCCATAAACAGAAGGGAACTATGAGTTGGCTAGTCAGAAATCACGAGCAAGGCACTTCCTTATTTTTTAATTAGTTTTTATTGGAGTATAGTTGATATACAATGTTGTGTTAGTTTCTGCTGTACGGCAAAATGAATCAGTTATACATATACAAGTATCCCCTCTTTTTTAGATTCCATTCCCATATAGGTCATTACAGAGTACTGAATAGAATTCCCCGTGCTATGCAGTAGGTCCTTATTAGTTACCTATTTTATATAGAGTAGTGTGCATATGTCAGTCCCAATTTCCCAATTTATCACTACCCCACCCTTTCCCCCTTGGTAATCATAAGTTTGTTTTCTACGTCTGTGACTCTATTTCTGTTTTGTAAATAGGTTCATTTGTACCATTTTTTTAGATTCCACATGTAAGTGATATCATATGATATTTGACTTCCTTCACTCAGTATAATAATCTCTGAGTCCATCCATGTCACTGAAAATGGCATTATTTCATTCTTTTTTATGGCTGAGTAATATTCCAGTGTGTGTGTGTATGTGTGTGTGTGTGTGTGTGTGTGTGTGTGTGTGTGTGTGTATGACATCTTTATTGACTGAGGAGTCGGGAAATGTAAAATACTACCTTTTCCAGCCCAAATTCATCTGAAGCATGATGAGTGGTACATTTTTGGATCATGAGATGTAGCCTAAAGTCCCTGTCCCCTAAGGAGAAAGCTCTTTTGTCCCTTTCTTCTTCCACCATTTTTTTTTTTTTTGCCTAGAGTATGACAGTGAGGCCTATAGCTAATGATCATGGGTATGAAGGTCCTCACATCAAGGAGTAGAAAGATGGAAGGAGCTTGGATCAGTGACACTGTTATGTTGTTGCATCAGCCTCAATTGCCTACCTCTGGACTTTTTTGTTATATGAGGAAATTAAGTATATCCCTCTTTCTTTAAAATACTATTTATTGGGGTTTCAGTTAGTTGCAGTTGCAATCCTAACTGATATATAATTAAAGTGATTGTCCCATCCATGCAATTAATTTTTCCTTGGGACAAAAAACAATTTTAAAGTAACTGCCCATCTTCAGCTATTTTTAATCAAAAGCCATTCTAAAATTCACACCACCCCAAGGTTCACAGTATTCTTTTATCAAGATCACCAAAACAATATGAATTTGGAATCCAGCTGTTTAAAGAACACTTGTCATGTTAATTAGACAAAGTACTCTCTAGAAAATTAAAAACTAAAATGACCATTATTGGTATGAAAAATGTAGATGACGAGAATTAAAAAAACTTTAAAATGACATCTAATAATGTGACAGTTATGTATCATAAAAGGAACTATATTAGAGGAAAGGAAGCAAAAATATTTAATTGGATGAGAAAGGGAATTAGATATCTGATTTCAAAGACTAGAGCTGGGAGTACATTAGGGAGAGGAGGGGAAATAATGTAAGAAATTTAGAAGATGGAAGTGAGAATATTGAGCATGGAGGTGACAGACTAACCGAAGTGTCCTTGATACCCAGCAGAGTAGCACAATAAAACCCTGCCAGATTGGAAGCAAAGAATCACTTTACAAAGAAATGGCTGAAAGGTTATGCATCTTAATCACTATCCTCACCTCAAGAGCAGGTACCCAACGAGACAGACAAATGAGCATCACTTTCAGAAATTTCTTAAAATGGAGATGAGTGTGACAGGTGTATTTCCAGGAAAAAAACCACAAAGCTCAGTTTGTCAATCTAGTGCTCCTGCAGAATTTTACCACTTTTACTGAGGAAAGGATGGTCTCCCACTCCCACTTCATTTCTTGTGATGCTGATTCATTAGTTTTATTTTGGGGTCTCATAATTTAGAGACTGAAATTGTGTGCCAAAAAAAAAAAAATTCATTCCCTACTGATTTCCACTGCCCTTCTGAACTTTATGCAGTAATATAAATAAGGCATTTGTTGCATACACACTTAAAAAAATCGATGTCGTCCTTACTAACAGTTCCTCATTAGTGAAGACAGGCCCATAGGTTGGATATTAATTTTCCTCTATCTTAGAGTGAATCGATGCTGTTTCACTTCTTGTTACTATTACTCATGACCTTCCAAAGGGTAGACCCTTGGAAGTTAAAACCATAGAAACATGATTTGCTGGAAAGCAGTGATTCCCATCACAAAGTTTCAAAGTTCCCTGACTCACAAAATTATTGCATGTTTTGACTTTTTACTATTTTTCTGTAAATAGTTGTTTCTGCAGCCAATTTGTTTACAAAATGTGGCTACTCATACCACAGGACTGCTTGTTGAACAATAGGAATAGATGTTATCACATAATTGGGATTAATGCACAGAAACGTCTGTGGCGTATGGTAATTTGGAAGATACTTGGAGAAACGAATCCTAAATGTCACTTGGCAGTTGCTTATGGGCATTAAATTCATGCTTTTTGCTAACATTTGTGTGGGAAAGAGAAATATGTGCAAAAACAATCTCATAATCTTTGACAAATTTGCTAATACCTTTTGGATTATGTGATTAGTTTTTGAAACTCAAGTTTGCAAAACGATATTGGCTTCCCAGTAAATGCTTTTAACAATCAAGTTGAAACTGAGTAGAAAAGAGGATCTACTGGATCTGATGAGCATGGCTAAACTAAAGAACTTACTCTGTATGTTTTGCGTGGTGCTTTGCAAAATTAAACCAAGGAACAATATTAAATTAAGAAAAATCTGTAGAGCTAGCATTAGATTTTTTTAATGGGGATTTTTAAAAATAGAATAAATGAAGGGAAAAAATTATATATTGAATACATATACTATATATATTTTGCTACTTCTCTGACCATAGTTGTTTTTTTTTTAATATAATTTACTCTGTAGCACTAGAAAGAAATGTAAGCCATCCTTAACTCCCCCAAAATAAACAAGAGTAAGTATTTAAGGAAGACAAGCTGTCTTGGGTGCAATTGTCTATCTTGTGTCATATATGGTGCACACCTGAGAGCCTAGATTTAATAAAATCATAAAAACATGGAAACATAACAATTCAAAGTTGGATGGGAACAGGAAGACTTCCAGTTTTACCCATATTGACTGCATTAGACAAAACAAGTCAGAGACGAAAAGGGGGCCTTATACTTGGTAATCCCTGGAGTCACCAGAAGTCCAACTCCTTCATTTGGGATCAAGATCGGCACTCGTGCTGAGCACATATTCTTACATCGTTGGAGAATCAAGCATAAACTTGTATACTGAGACCAAGACCGTGCCTTCCTAGACCTTTTATCCTAATTATCTGGGGACAGTAGAGAGCCCTCAAACCAATATCTGACTCCACAAACATTCCCAGCCTCATTCTTACCACCATAAACTGTCTTAAATTTGCCAGGACCAGTTACATTATGCCTTTTATATCTTTACATATCAATCACCACAAAACCTCCAGACTCCCAGATCTCCCTTTTCCACACTTAACCTCCCAAAGCCTTTTCACATCCTCTATTCTGTGCCCTTTTGGCACCTCCATACAGCTCCTGAAACCCTGTTTATGTGTCCTCTGAATTCATAGCCCATTTTTAGCAAAATCCCCTTTATCTGCAGTCTCTTTGCCTGTTCTTTTTCCTTCTTATTCTGATGGAAGCTTGGCTCTGAAGTTGTGGCTCCGTTTTACTGCCACAACCCTGAGATTACTAGACCTGAAAGCGAACTGTGTCCTTGCTCTATAATGCAGCATCCAAATCATTCTTCTTCCCTTGTGTTAATTAACTCGGGTTCAGCTGCTTGCTGCTTGACAGCCAGAACTCCAGAGACAAGAGTTGGTAGGAAAGGAAAGCTTGCTTTATTCAAGAGGCTAGCAACCTGGGGAGAAGGCAGACTCATGCCCAAAAGCCAACTCTCCATTTCTGATCGGGGGGCAAGAGCTTTGAAAGGGGAGTTTCAAGGGTTTATAGGGAGCAGGGGACAGGGGTGTACGTGCTAAACAGCACAGTTAGCGCCAACAGTCATCTTGAAATTTGTTATGCAGTGGTCCCATCAGTGTCATATTGATTGTTTCAAGTACAGTTAATCTTCGATTCCAGGGTCAGTTTTTTCCCCATTTCCTCGAGGCAAGTTCTCAGAATTGTGTACGATGAAGCGGCTTATGTCATGGCTACAGTCTGGTCACCATGTAGTTAACTTCTTCCACCTGGTGAGGGTTTCAGTATCTTCAAGACTGCTCACAGGATATGGCTCAGAATATTATCTATAGCCCTTGAGGAGGAACTAAAGGTCCTTGACTTTGTTTAATAGCTAAACTATTATGATTTTTGTCTTGTTTGACTATTTTCCTTTGCTTCTGCATTTTCTCATTTCTCTGATTAAATTTAATCTTTTTTATTTTTAACATCTTTATTGGAGTATAATTGCTTTACAATGGTGTGTTAGTTTCTGCTTTATAACAAAGTGAATCAGTTACACATATACATATGTTCCCATATCTCTTCCCTCTTGCGTCTCCCTCCCTCCCACCCTCCGTATACCACCCCTCTAGGTGGTTACAAAGCACCGAGCTGATCTCCCTGTGCTATGTGGCTGCATCACACTGGCTATCTATTTTACGTTTGGTAGTGTATATATGTCCATGCCACTCTCTCACTTTGTCGCAGCTTACCCTCCCCCCTCCCCATATCCTCAAGTCCATTCTTTAGTAGGTCTGTGTCTTTATTCCCGTCTTACCCCTAGGTTCTTCATGACCTTTTTTTTTCTTAGATTCCATATATATGTGTTAGCATATGGTATTTGTTTTTCTCTTTCTACTTACTTCACTCTGTAGGACAGACTCTAGGTCCATCCACCTCACTACAAATAACTCAATTTCGTTTCTTTTTATGGCTGAGTAATATTCCGTTGTATATATGTGCCACATCTTCTTTATCCATTCATCCAATGATGGACACTTAGATTGCTTCCATGTCCTGGCTATTGTAAATAGAGCTGCAATGAACATTGTGGTACATGAGTCTTTTTGAATTATGGTTTTCTCAGGGTATATGCCCAGTAGTGGGATTGCTGGGTCGTATGGTAGTTCTATTTGTAGTTTTTTAAGGAACCTCCATACTGTTCTCCATAGTGGCTGTACCAATTCACATTCCCACCAGCAGTGCAAGAGGGTTCCCTTTTCTCCACACCCTCTCCAGCATTTGTTGTTTCTAGATTTTTTGATATGGCCATTCTGACTGGTGTGAGATGATATCTCATTGTAGTTTTGATTTGCATTTCTCTACTGATTCATGATGCTGAACATTCTTTCATGTGTTTGTTGGCAATCTCCTTCTTTGTTGGCAATGTTGGTGTACCTTCTTTGGAGAAATGTCTATTTAGGTCTTCTGCCCATTTTTGGATTGGGTTGTTTGTTTTTTTGTTATTGAGCTGCATGAGCTGCTTGTAAATCTTGGAGATTAATCCTTTGTCAGTTGCTTCATTTGCAAATATTTTCTCCCATTCTGAGGTTGTCTTTTGGTCTTGTTTATGGTTTCCTTTGCTGTGCAAAAGCTTTGAAGTTTCATTAGGTCCCATTTGTTTATTTTTGTTTTTATTTCCATTTCTCTAGGAGGTGGGTCAAAAAGGATCTTGCTGTGATTTATGTCATAGAGTGTTCTGCCTATGTTTTCCTCTAAGAGTTTGATAGTTTCTGGCCTTACATTTAGGTCTTTAATCCATTTTGAGCTTATTTTTGTGTATGGTGTTAGGGAGTATTCTAATCTTATAAATTTACATGTACCTGTCCTGTTTTCCCAGCACCAGTTATTGAAGAGGCTGTCTTTTCTCCACTGTATATTCTTGCCTCCTTTATCAAAGATAAGGTGGCCATATGTGGGTTTATCTCTGGGCTTTCTATCCTGTTCCATTGATCTATATTCCTGTTTTAGTGCCAGTACCATACTGTCATGATTACTGTAGCTTTGTAGTATAGTCTCAAGTCAGGGAGCCTGATTCCTCCAGCTCCATTTTTCGTTCTCAAGATTGCTTTGGCTATTCGGAGTCTTTTGTGTTTCCATACAAATTGTGAAATTTTTTGTTCTAGTTCTGTGAAAAATGCCAGTGGTAGTTTGATAGGGATTGCATTGAATCTGTAGATTGCTTTAGGTAGTAGAGTCATTTTCACAATGTTGATTCTTCCAATCCAAGAACATGGTATATCTCTCCACCGGTGTGTATCATCTTTAATTTCTTTCATCAGTGTCTTATAATTTTCTGCATACAGGTCTTTTGTCTCCTTAGGTAGGTTTATTCCTAGATATTTTATTCTTTTTGTTGCAATGGTAAATGGGAGTATTTTCTTAATTTCACTTCCAGATTTTTCATCATTACTGTATAGGAATGCAAGAGATTTCTGTGCATTAATTTTGTATCCTGCTACTTTACCAGATTCAATGATCAGCTCTGGTAGTTTTCTGGTAGCATCTTTAGGGTTCTCTATGTATAGTATCATGTCATCTGCAAACAGTGACGGCTCTACTTCTTCTTTTCCGATTTGGATTCTTTTTATTTCTTTATCTTCTCTGATGGCTGTGGCTAAAACTTCCAAAACTATGTTGAATAATAGTGGTGAGAGTGGGCAACCTTGTCTTGTTGCTGATGTTAGTGGAAATGGTTTCAGTTTTTCACCATTGAGGACGATATTGGCTGTGGGTTTGTTATATATGGCCTTTATTATGTTGAGGAAAGTTCCCTCTGTGCCTGCTTTCTGCAGGGTTTTTATCATAAATGGGTGTTGAATTTTGTCGAAAGCTTTCTCTGCATCTATTGAGGTGATCATATGGTTTTTCTCCTACAGTTTGTTAATGTGGTGTATCACGTTGATTGATTTGCGTATATTGGAGAATCCTTGCATTCCTGGAATAAACCCCACTTGATCATGGTGTATGATCCTTTTAATGTGCTGTTGGATTCTGTTTCCTAGTGTTTTGTTGAGGATTTTTGCATCTATGTTCATCAGTGATATTGGCCTGTAGTTTTCTTTCTTTGTGACATCTTTGTCTGGTTTTGATGTCAGGGTGATGGTGGCCTCGTAGAATGAGTTTGGGAGTGTTCCTCCCTCTGCTATATTTTGGAAGAGTTTGAGAAGGATAGGTGTTAACTCTTCTCTAAATGTTTGATAGAATTCGCCTGTGAAGACATCTGGTCCTGGACTTTTGTTTGTTGGAAGATTTTTAATCACAGTTTCAATTTCAGTGCTCGTGATTGGTCTGTTCATATTTTCTATTTCTTCCTGGTTCAGTCTTGGCAGGTTGTGCATTTCTAAGAATTTGTCCATTTCTTCCAGGTTGTCCGTTTTATTGGCATAGAGTTGCTTGTAGTAATCTCTCGTGATCCTTTGTATTTTTGCAGTGTCAGTTGTTACTTCTCCTTTTTCATTTCTAATTCTATTGATTTGAGTCTTCTCTCTTTTTTTCTTGATGAGTCTGGCTAATGGTTTATCAATTTTGTTTATCTTCTCAAAGAACAAGCTTTTAGTTTTATTGATCTTTGCTATCGTTTCCTTCATTTCTTTTTCATTTATTTCTGATCTGATCTTTATGATTTCTTTCCTTCTGCTAACTTTGGGGGTTTTTTGTTCTTCTTTCTCTAATTGCTTTAGATTGCTTTGGGTAGTAGAGTCATTTTCACAATGTTGATTCTTCCAATCCAAGAACATGGTATATCTCTCCATCTATTTGTATCATGCAAGGTGCAAGGTTAGGTTATTTATTTGAGATGTTTTCTGTTTCTTAAGGTAGTATTGTATTGCTTTAAATTTCCCTCTTAGAACTGTTTTGCTGCATCCCATAGGTTTTGGGTCATCGTGTATTCATTGTCATTTGTTTCTAGGGATTTTTGATTTCCTCTTTGAGTTCTTCAGTGATCACTTCGTTATTAAGTAGTGTATTGTTTACCCTCCATTTGTTTGTATTTTTTACAGATCTTTTCCTGTAATTGATATCTAGTCTCATAGCGTTGTAGTCAGAAAAGATACTTGATACGATTTCAGTTTTCTTAAATTTACCAAGGCTTGATTTGTGACCCAAGATATGATCTATCCTGTACAGTGTTCAATGAGCACTTGAGAAAAATGTATATTCTGTTGTTTTTGGATGGAATGTCCTATAAATATCAATTAAGTGCATCTTGTTTAATGTATCATTTACAGCTTGTGTTTCCTTATTTTTTTTCATTTTGGATGATCTGTCCATTGGTGAAAGTGGGGTGTTAAAGTCCCCTACTATGATTGTGTTCCTGTTGATTTCCCCTTTTATGGCTGTTAGTATTTGCCTTATCTATTGAGGTGTCCTTATGTCAGGTGCATAAATATTTACAATTGTTATATCCTCTTCTTGGATCGATCCCTTGATCATTAGGTAGTGTCCTTCTTTGTCTCTTGTAATAGTCTTTATTTTAAAGTCTATTTTGTCTGATATGAGAATTGCTACTCCAGCTTTCTTTTGATTTCCATTTGCATGGAATATCTTTTTCCATCCCCTCACTTTCAGTCTGTATGTGTCCCTAGGTCTGAAGTGGTTCTCTTGTAGACAGTATATATATGGGTCTTGTTTTTGTATCCATTCAGTGAGCCTGTGTCTTTTGGTGGGAGCATTTAATCCATTTACATTAAAGGTAATTATCGATATGCATGTTCCTATTCCCATTTTCTTAATTGTTTTGGGTTTGTTCTTGTAGGTCTTTTCCTTCTCTTGTGTTTCTTGCCTAGGGAAGTTCCTTTGCCATTTGTTGTAAACCTGGTTTGGTGGTGCTGAACTCTCTCAGCTTTTGCTTGTCTGTAAAGGTTTTAATTTCTCCATCAAATCTGAATGAGATCCTTGCTGGGTAGAGTAATCTTGTTTGTAGGTTTTTCTCCTTCATCACTTTAAATATGTCCTGCCACTCTCTTCTGGCTTGCAGAGTTTCTGCTGAAAGATCAGCTGTTAACCTTATGGGGATTCCCTTGTGTGTTATCTGTCGTTTTTCCCTTGCTGCTTTTAATATGTTTTCTTTGTATTTAATTGTTGATAGTTTGATTAATATGTGTCTTGGCATGTTTCTCCTTGAATTTATCCTGTATGGGACTTTCTGTGCTTCCTGGAGTTGATTAACTATTTCCTTTCCCATATTAGGGAAGTTTTCAACTCTAATCTCTTCGAATATTTTCTGAGTCCCTTTCTTTTTCTCTTCTTCTTCTGGGACCCCTATAATTTGAATGTTGGTGCGTTTAATGTTGTCCCAGAGGTCTCTGAGACTGTCCTCAGTTCTTTTCATTGTTTTTTTCTTTATTCTGCTCTGCGGCAGTTACTTCCACTATTTTATCTTCCAGGTCACTTATCCGTTCTTCTGCCTCAGTTATTCTGCTATTGATCCCTTCTAGAGTATTTTTAATTTCATTTATTGTGTTGTTCATCATTGCTTGTTTCCTCTTTAGTTCTTCTAGGTCCTTTTTAAATGTTTCTTGCATTTTGTCTATTCTATTTCCAAGATTTTGGATCATCTTTACTATCATTATTCTGAATTCTTTTTCAGGTAGACTGCCTATTTCCTCTTCATTTGTTAGGTCTGGTGGGTTTTTACCTTGCTCCTTCAACTGCTGTGCGTTTTTCTGTCTTCTCATTTTGCTTATCTTACTGTGTTTGGGGTCTCCTTTTTGCAGGCTGCAGGTTTGTAGTTCCCATTGTTTTTGGTGTCTGTCCCCAGTGACTAAAGTTGGTTCAGTGGGTTGTGTAGGCTTCGTGGTGGTGGGGACTAGTGCCTGTGTTCTGGTGGATGAGGCTGGATCTTGTCTTTCTGGTGGGCACGTCCACGTCTGGTGGTGTGTTTTGGGGTGTCTATGGCCTTATGATTTTAAGCAGCCTCTCTGCTAATGAGTGGGGTTGTGTTCCTCTCTTGCTAGCTGTTTGGCATAGGGTGTCCAGCACTGTAGCTTGCTGGTCATTGAGTGAAGCTGAGTCTTGTTGTTGAGATGGAGATCTCTGGGAGATTTTTGCCATTTGATATTACATGGAGCTGGAAGGTCTCTTGTGGACCAGTGTCCTGAAGTTGGCTCTCCCGCCTCAGAGGCACAGCACTGACTCCTGGCTGGAGCACCAAGAGCCTTTCATCCACACAGCTTGTATCCAGAAAAAAGCACGGACAGACCACTGGGAAAGCCACTTGGCTGCAGAAAACTAAATTTATTCTTTGACTAAAGGTTTTCTATAAACAAGAGGCAGGCAGAGGACTTGGGGTATCTGTCTCAGGAAGGCCCCATAGGGTCCTGCTTTGTTACACCTGTGCCTCTCCAACTTTGAATCATATCCCATATTGTAAGATTTTATCATCTATCACTTCTTTTGATGTCATCTATGAACTTCTTTATTTCTGTACAGTTTTAGCTCCTTTATCGTGGTAACCCTTTCCAATATTATTTAAAAATTTCAGTCCACAAAGAGATGATCCTTCCAATCCTCTAGTCTTCCAGTTCTATGAATTCCTCTCTGGCAATAATTTTATTCTCTGTTCAACCTCAGCCTCTCACTCTTGGGATCACACATTCTAGGCCTTCATGTGACCAATATCTAGAACCCATCCAAAATCTCACGTCCGTTCCATGATCACCACGCCCTGTTATTACGGCTCTCCCTGCATATTATTTCAATTCCAATAATTCTTTGTAACGATTGAGACCACCAATTCCTTGATGCTAAAAACTTGTCCTTAATCCAACTTGGTGTTCTTTCTCCCTTCCTCTCATTCTTCCTCAAATTCCTTGGTCTTTATAAACACTGTTACATACACACATATTTCTTTTGCATCACTCTTAGTTTTTCATACTCAATTAGGAAAACCTCAGCCTTCATTAATTATAACTTCCCACCAGTTCTATACCAGCACCAATGTAGCTGAACATCACTTGAGAAAAACTCATAATTACCTTGATGGATATTACTTTAAATTCAAGACCACATTTAAATGGATTTTTAATGTTGCTAGACAATCGTGCTGTACTTTTCCAGTTCATTCAGTCTCTCATTCTCCTGAACCACTATTTCATAACTTTACCTCTCTCCTTAAACCTTCAATACCTCCTCCCCTTTCCTCACACTTCATACTTGAGAAATATTCAAGTACTTGGAAGAGATTTTCTGTAGACTTCCATCACCATGTCACACCCACATAGTACTCTACCTTGATGTTTGTCCCATAGTTGGACTATGCATGTGCCTATCTAAAGTTAGTCCTTTGCCTGAGTGCTAGATTCCATCCCACCTCACCTACTTGAAAACGTTGCTCCAGCAATTCCCTCTCCCCTTCATCATCAACTTTTTGTGCTAGACAGGATTATTGCCATCAGCATGCAAATATATCATTATTTCTCTGAAGTTACTTTTAAATCCTTTTCTTGATCCCTCTTTCACTACCACTTACTTCCCTATTTTTTTGCCCCTCTTTGCAATAGAATGTCAAAAGAGTTAGTGCCTCACTGTTCCCAATTTCTATCCTCCCAGTTCCTCTTAAAGCCCTCCAATTCACTCGCATCAAAGTTACTAATTATTACCTCTATGTTGCTAAAATAGCCGGTTCTGAGCCCTCATTGTTCTTGAGCAATGAGAATATTTGTTACAGGTGGCCACCCCCCTTCTCTCTATTTTTTAAGATTATTTGTTTATTTTTGTGGCAAAATGTATAAAACATAACATTTGCCATTTTAACCATTTTTAGATATACAATTCAGTGTCATTAAGTATATTCACAGTGTTGTGCAACTATCACCACTGTCCATTTCCAGAACTTCTTCATCATCCCAAAAGGAAACTCTACACCCGTTAGACAGTAACTCCCCATTCTCCCGTCCCTCAGCCCCTGGCAACCTTTATTCTATTTTCTATCTCTGTGAATTTGCCTATTCTAGGTATCTCATATAAATGGAATCATAACAATATCTGTCCTTTTGTATCTGTCTTACTTCACTTAGCATAAAGTTTTTGAGGTTTATTTGTGTTGTACCATGTATCAGAATTTCATTCCTTTTCAAAGTAATACTCCATTTTAAGTGTATACATTTTGTTTGTGCACTCATGTGTTCATGACATTTTGTTTGTTTCCACCTTATGCCTATGATGAATAATGCTACAGTGAACACTGGCGTACAAGTATATGAGTTCATTTTCTGTCCAATTGGGTATCTACCTGTGGGTGGAACTGCTGAATCATATGGTAATTCTATGTTTAATTTTTTGACAAAACATCAAATATTTCCACACTGGCTGCACTATTTTACATTCTCACCAGCAATGTATGAGACTTGCAGTCTCTCCACATCCTCAATAACACCTGTTAATTTCTGTTAGTTTGGTAATGTCTAATGGATGTGAAGTGGTATCTCATTGTGGATTTGATTATTATTTCTCTAATATCTAGTGATGCAGAACATCTTTTTATGTGCTTATTGGCCATTTTGTATACCACTTCGAAGAAATGTCTATATAAGCCCTTTGCTCATTTTTGAATTAAAATTTTTTGAGTTGTAGGCGTTTTATATATATATTTGTGTATATATATATATATATATATATATATATATATATTCTGGATATGAATCCCTTATTAGATAGATGATTTGAAATATTTTCTCCCATTCTGTGAGCTATTTTTTTAACTTTCTTATTATTATCCCTTTATACACAAAAGTTTCTAATTTTGATAAAATCCAATTTATCTTTTTTTTTTTTTGCTTTTGCTGTCTGTGCTCTTGACGGCATGTCTAGTAAATTATTGCCAAATCCAGAGTCATGAAGATTTACCCCTATGTTTTTTCTAAGAGTTTTATAGTTTTAGTTCCTGAATTTAGGCCTGTGATTCATTTAGAGCTTTTCTTTTTGTATGTGGTGTAAAGTAAGAGTTCACCTTCATTCTTTTTTATATGGATATCTGGTTTTCTCAGCACCATTTGTTGAAAATATTTTCCCCATTGAATTGTCTTGGCACCCTTGTTAAAAATCAATTCACTATTTGAGGATTCATTTCTGGACTCTCTGTTTCCATTCCTCTATGTCTGTCTTTATTCTAGTACCATACTATTTTAATTATTGTAGCTTTGTAGCAAGTTTTAAAATCAGGGTACATTAGCATTCCAACTTTGTTCTTCTTTTTCAAATTGTTTTGGTCATTTGGGGTCCCTTGAGATGCCATGTGAGTTTTGGATAAGTTTTCAATTTCTGAAAAAAAAAATGCCACTGGAATTTTGGTAGATATTGTATTGAATCTGTAGATATTTTGGGGCAGTATTGTCATCTTAACAATATTAAGTCTTTTAATCCATGAACACAGAATATCTTTCCTTTTATTTGTCTTCTTTGATTTCTTTTAGCAGTGTTTTATAGTTTTAAGTGTACTAGTCTTTTGCCTCCTTGGGTGAATTTATTCCAAAGTATGTTATTCTTCTTAATGGTATAGTAAAAGGAATTGTTTTCTTAATTTCCTTCTAGAATTGTTAATTGCTACTGTATAGAAACAGAACTGATTCTTCTCTGTTGACTTTATGTTCTGCAATTTGCTGAATTTCTTTATTGGTTCTAACAGTTTATTTGTGGTATCTCTAGGGATTCCTACTTATAAGATCATGTCATTTTTTAACAAAGATAATTTCATGCTATTTATAAACAAGGATAATTTCTTTCTTTCTAATTTGGGTTCTTTTAATTTTTTAAGAAGTTTTATTTATGTATTTAGCCTAATTGCTCTGACCAGAATTTCCTATACTATGTTGAATAGATGTGGCAAAAGTGGACATCCTGTTTTGTTTCTTCATCTTAGAAGGGAAGCATTACGTCTTTCACCATTGAATATGATGTTAGCTGTGGGTTTTTCCAAATGGCTCTTATTATGTTTAGGGGGTTTCTTTCTATACATGGTTGGTGGTTTATTGTTTTAGTTTGTGTGTTGTTGTTTTTTTGTCATGAAATTGTGTTGAAGTTTTTTAAATGCTTTTCAATAATTTGGATAATTATGCAGTTTTATGACTTTATTAATGTGGTATATTATAATAATTGATTTTCATATGTTGACCTATCTGCTAAATTCTGTACTAGAATCTTGTTGAGGATTTTTGTATCAATATTCACAAGGGATATTAGTGTGGAGGTTTCTTGTACTTTCCTTGGCTTTGATAACATGGCAATGCTGGCCTCATAGAATGAGAGACAAATTCCTAGAAATGTACAATCTTCTAAGACTGAATCACGAAGAAATAGAAATATGAACAGACTGAGCACTAGTAGTGAAATTGAACCAGTAAGAAAAAAAGAAAACTCCCAACAAACAAAATCCAGGACCAGATGACTTCACAGGTGAATTTTACCATTTAAAGAAGAGTTAACACCTATTCTTCTCAAACTATTCCAAAAATTGCTGAAGAAGGAATGCTTCCACATTCATTCTTCGAGGCCACCACCACACTGATGCCAAAACCAGACACAGATACCACAAAAATAAAATTACAGGCCAATATGACTGATGAACATAGATGCAAAAATCCTCAATAAAATATAAACTAAATTCAACAATATATTAAAAGGATAATATACCATGATCCGTTGTGATTTACCCAGGGGGTACAAAGATAGTTCACTATCTGTGAATCAATCAATGTGATGTACTGCATCGACAGATTGAAGAATAAAAGTCATATGATCATCTCAATATATGAAGAAAAGGCTTTTGACAAAATTCAACTTTCATTTATGATAGAAAAATCTAAACAAAGTTGGTATAGAAGGAACACACCTCAACAAAACGCTCTATATGACAAGCCCACGGCCAATATCACACTCAAAAGTTAAAAGCTAAAAACATTTCCTCTAAGATCAGGAACAAGACAAGGATGCCCATTCTCACCACTTTTATTCGACATGGTTTTGGAAGTCCTAGCCACAGCAGTCAGACAAGAAAAAGAAATAAAATGAATCCAAATTGGATAAGAAGAAGTAAAATCAACAGTTTGTAGGTGGCGTGATACTATACATAGAAAATCCTGAAAATGCCACCAGAAAACTACTAGAATTTATCAATGAATTCAGTAAAGTTAGATGACACAAAATTTAAACGTAAAGATCTGTTGCATTTCTATACACTAACAATGTACTATCAGAGAGAATAAGAAAACAATCCCATTTACATTTGCATCAAACAGAATAAAATACCTAGGAATAAATCTAAGGAGGTAAAAAACCTGTACTTGGAAAGCTATGAGATACTGATGGAAGAAACTGAAGATGACTCAAACAGATGGAAAGATATCCCGTGCTCATGGATCAGACGAATTAATATTGTTAAAATGACCATAGGAAACACAAAAGACTGTGAATAGCCAAAACTATCTTGAGAAAGAACAAAGCTGGTGGTATTGCGCCTCTTAATTTCAAACTGTACTACAAAGCTACAGTAATAAAAACAGTATAGTACTGGCACAAAAACAGACACATAGATCCATGGAACAGGAGAGAGAGTGCAGAAATAAACTCACACTTATATGGACAATTAACTTACAAGAAAGGGGGCAAAAATATATAATGGGAAAAAGACAGCCTTTTCAGTAAACAGTGTTGGGAAAACTGGACTACTCTCTCATGCTGTGCACAAAAATAAACTCAAAATGGATTAAAGACTTAAATGTAAGAACTGAAACCATAAAATGTCTGGAAGAAAGCATAGACGGCACACTCTTTGACATCAGTCTTAGCGGTAATTTTTTGGATATGGCTCCTCAGGCAAAGGAAACAAAAGCCAAAATAAACAAAAGGGACTACATCAAACTAAAAATTCTGCACATGAAGGAAATTATCAACAAAATGCAAAGGCCACCTACTGAATGGGAGAAGATACTTGCAAATGATATATCCAATAAGGGATTAATATCCAAAATATACAAAGAACTCATACAACTGAACATCAAAGAAGCAACCTGATTAAAAAGTGGGCAGAGGACCTGAATAGACATTTTTCCAAAGCAGATATGCAGATGGCCAATAGGCATATGAAAAGACGCTCAGCATCATTAATCATCAGAGAAACGCATATTAAAACCACAGGGAGATATCACCTTCTACCTGTTAGAATGGCTATCATCGAAAAGAACACAAACAACAAATGTTGGCAAGGATGTGGAGAAAAGGAAACTCTCATACCCTGCTGGTGGAGATGGAAACTGGTGCAGTCACTGTTGAAAAAAGTATGGAAGTTTCTCAAAATACTAAATAGGACTACCATATGACCCAGAAATTTTATTTCCTTGTATTTATCTGAAGAAAACGGAAGTGCTTTTCCAAAAGCTATGTGCACCTTTGTTAATTGCAGAAATATTTACAATAGCCAAATATGGAAACAGCCTAAGTGCCCATCAATATATGAATGGATAAAGATGTGAGATATATGTATATGTATGTATGTATGTGTGTGTGTGTGTGTGTGTGTGTGTGTGTGTATAAGATGAAATATTACTCAGCCATAAAAAAAGAATGAAATATTGCCATATGGGATGCCTTGGATGAACCTAAAGGGTATTATGCTACGTTAAATAAGTCAGAGAAAGACAAACACTGTATGATTTCACTTACATATGGAATCTGAAAAACAAAACAAATGACCAAACAACAAAACAGAAACAGAGCCATAGATACAGAGAACAAACAGGTGGTTGCCAGAGGGGAGGGGGTGGAGGATTGAGAGAAATAGGTGAGGAAAATTAAGAGGTACAAACTTCCAGTTATGGTATGAAATGTACAGTGTGGGGAGTATAGCCAGTAATCACCAGACTTATTGTGGTGATCACTTTGAATGTATAGAACTATTGAACCACTGTGTTGTGCACTGGGAACTAACCTAGTGTTGTAGGTCAATTATAGTTCAAAAACAAATAATGAAACTCATAGAAAAAGAGATCAGTTTTGTGGTTACCAGAGGCTGGGTGTGGGTGTAGGAATTGGATGAAGGTGGTCAAAAAGAACAAACTTCCAGTTATAAGATAAATAAGTACTAGGGATGTAATGGACATCATGGTAAATATAGTTAACACTGCTGTACGTTATATATGAAAGTTGTTAAAAGAGTACGTCCCAAGTGTTCTTATCACAAGGAACAATATTTTTTCTCTGTTTCTTTGGTTTTGTATCTATATGAGATGACAGATGTTCACTAGACTTACTGTGGCCATCATTTCATGATGTATGTAAGTCAAATCATTATGCTGCACACCTCAAACTTACACAGTCCCATATGTCAGTTATATCTCAATAAAACTGCAAGAAAAGTAAAAATAAAAATATTTTAAAAATATTAATTTCAAGATGGCAAAATCCACCGCACTCATTTTCAGTGTTCTGTCTTCTATTGTCATGGGCTGTATTACTTATTTTTATCCCTAACTGTAGTATATGTTAGAAATATTAGAAATGTTTTTTGAACAGGAAAGTTAGAAGACATACTTTTAATTTTTTTAAACCCAATTCTCCTTTTTAAAAATAGCCCCAACAATAATTGGCTATTCTTCCTCCAGGGGTTCTGATACATCGATAACCAGAGTTAAGTCCAGCAAGGTGTTTATGCTAAACAAACAGGAGTTTTATTTAATGAAAGCAAAACTACTCACCCATTAGTTTTGATCAATTGCTTCGTGGTCACTTCTATTAGACTGTTTAATTTGAACCACAATTAGATTTTATTCTTTTAAAAGATAAAGCAGATTCCGCAGCCATTAATTAAAGGGTCTGACTAAAGTTGGTTACAAGATGGATGTTATATACCTTTCCCTGATGACCCAGCTAAGCAGAACAGTATCCTTCTGGTTTGAGAAGAAAATATAGTAACTCTAATAATGAAAACTTTAGTTTATTCCTGGAGCAGGTGGACAGGAATTCATAAAACGTTTCGGGTTTGCTACTATAACACTTGGCTCCGTGGGACTCCATAAGGAATCACACAGTGCATACCCACATGATAAATCCGTGAATGGTATTTTTTATTGGAATATGAATTCATATATATATAATTTATAAATTGATTAAATGGGAATCGTGTCTAAATGATGTTCTGTAGTAAACCGTTCTTGCCCCTCATTAAAGCGATGGAATGATATAGCAGTTCTCAACTGACCAGACTCCCTATGACATATTTGTCTCAAAGGCAGTGGCAGACACAGCTCAAAAGAGGAAGTCTCTGCATGTTGGAGAGGTCGGACCCCAGAAATTGCCAATAATACTCTCGTCCACTCTTAGCATCCTCCTGCCCTCCTCTCTTTATGAAGGAGTCTCAAAGGAACTTTCCCATTTCATAAAATCAAAACAAATATTTTGAGTAAATCACCCAAATGGAGGACATAAGATGAACAGGACATTTAAATTACCCAAAAGATCATGGAATCATATGTGAAAAGACCTATATTTGCATAACAAATAACTTACTTAAAAAATATTAAACTCCTACATGATATGCCATTTCTTTTAAATACTGAAAGCTTCTTCTTTGCTAAAACTCAGGAAGGGAGTATAATACGCTGGTAACGAGCATGGACACAGGTGTTTGCCTTTTACTGCTACTAAGGACCTGGTGACCTTGTGCATATCATCTTAACCATTGCTGGACCCTCCTCTATAAAATGGTACCTTCTCATACGTTTGTGGTTAAAATTAAAAGAGATGATCATGCAAAGTGTCAAGCATGTATTAAGTATCCAGTACTTTTACCTTTTCTTTTTTTTTAAGTTTTATTTTATATTGGAGTATAGTGATTAACAATGTTGCGTTAGTTTCAGGTGTGCTGGCAAAGTGATTCAGTTATACATATACATGTGTCTATTCTTTTTCAAATTCTTTTCCCATTTAGGTTGTTACAGAGTATTGAGCAGAGCTCCCTGTGCTGTACAGTAGGTCCTTGCTGGTTATCTATTTTACATATAGCAGTGTGTACATGTCAATCCCAAACTCCCAATCTATCCCTCCCCCCAGTCCTTCCCCCCTGGTAACCATAAGTTCATTCTCTAAGTCTGTGAGTCTGTTTCTGTTTTGCAAGTAAGTTTATTTGTACCATTTTTTTAGATTCTGCTTATAAGCGGTATCATATCATATTTGCCCTTCTCTGACTTACTTCACTTAGTATGATAATCTCTAGGCTCATCCATGTTGCTGCAAATGGCATTATTTCATTCTTTTTAATGGCTAATATTCCATTGTATATATGTACCACATCTTCTTTATCCATTCATCTGTCAATGGACATTTAGGTTGCTTCCATGTCTTAGCGTTTTACCTTTCTTATTGGTTGTGGTTCATTGTTTTTGCACAAAGTATTGTATAACATGAAGCCTACTGTCTACCCCTGCTTTGATTGTGCTCTGTGGCAAAAGGGGCATATCCTCATCATTATAGTAATTAAGGCAAAATGTCTGATGCAGGTGAGAAGGTGAAGGAAAGATGAAGAAACAAATCAATGGTAGGTGATATTTCCCTGTGAGGCTACATAGGTTTATTATGCTTGTGTTTGGCTTTAAAACCAGAAAAGGAGGTGGCATGGGTATAATTAGAGAGAATCCCCTTATCCTAGTTCTTAGGAAAGTCTTATTGAATTCTATTCACAGTACAGCCAAGCATACAGTAGAAAGGGATTACTGAACATTTTCTGGGGCATCTCCAATCCCCCAGAGCATTCAGGATTAGGTTAGAAGCAAGTTTTATTTTTTCAGTTTGGATGGAAATCATTGTAGTACAAAGTGGAAGCAAAGAAGATAATAGGCATCAAACATATTGTTTAGATTATTTTATCTAATACCCATCAACATTTTTTGCCTTAGTAATTGGTCCATCCAGAGGGATGCATGCCCAACCCAAGACAATAAGAATGTTCCCCCTGTGGCTGGGCTAGAGAAGCTTCTCTTCTCCCTGGTAATGAATTTGAAGGTATATTAGTTCAGAGCCACTATCAGCTGTGACCACTGCCAAATAGAGGGAACTGGTATGAAACACAAGAAATTGTGAGAACATCCTAGCAGTGGCAGAATTTCTGTTTTCAGTCATCTCTGTTCTTCTCAAGATAAGATTGATCAGGTTTTAAATTTGTGAATTACCCCTACAACCTTTTAATAACATCTCATAATACCCTCAGTCCAACCTATCACCTGCCATTTTGAATAGTTGGTAGGTGCCATTAAAAATAAAAAGATGTTTAAACTTTCAAGTCACCTACTATTTATTTTTGGTCCAGCATATAATAATTTGGGGGAGATATTCCATAGACTTTTGTAAAGAATGTAAAGAGACTATTCTTTCCCCCATCAAATTGTATTTGATCTTTTGTGGAAAATAGATTGACTAGAAATGTGAAGAATTGTTTCTGTACTCTCAATTCTGTTCCATTGATGTATATGTTGATCCTTATGCAAATACTACACTGTCTTGATTGCTGTAGCTCTATCGTAAGCTTTGAAATCAGAAAGTGTAAGTCCTCCAACTCTGTTCTCCTTTTTCAAGATTGTTTTAGTTATTGTTGGTCCCTTGAATTTCCCTTTGGAGTTTAGAATCAGCTTGTCAGTTACAAAAAGCCAGCTGGTATTTCGATAAGTATTTTGTTGATTAAAAACATAGATCAGTTTGACGGTATTGCCATCTTAACAATATTAAGTCATCTTATTCATAAATGTGATGTCTTTTTGTTTATTTAGGTCATCTTTAATTTCTTTCAACAATGTTTTGTAGTTTTCAGAGTATATATTTTACATTTATTTTGTTAAATTTGTTCATATTTGTTCTCGTGATGTCACTGTGAATGTAATTGTTTTCTTTCTTTATAAATTTATTTATTTATTTGTTTATTTTTGGCTGTGTTGGGTCTTTGTTGCTGTGCGCAGGCTGTCCCTAGTTGCAGCGAGTGGGGGCCACTCTCTGTTGAGGTGTGCGGGCTTCTCATTGCGGTGGCTTCTCTTGATGGGAAGCACAGGCTCTAGGCGAGTGGGCTTCAGTAGTTGTGGCACACAGGCTCAGTAGTTGTGGCTCACGAGCTCCAGAGCGCAGGCTCAGTAGTTGTGGTGCACAAGCTTAGTTGCTCTGCGGCATGTGGGATCTTCCCGGACCAGGGCTTGAACTCGTGTCCCCTGCATTGGCAGGTGGGTTCTTAACCACTGCACCACCAGGGAAGTCCCTGTAACTGTTTTCTTAATTTTCTTTTTTTGGATTGTTCATCACTAGTATAGAAATGCTATTGATTTTTATATATTTTGTGTTGATGTGGATCTTGCAACTTTGGTGAACTAATTTATTATTTCTAGTAATATTTTCATGATATTCCATAGGATTTTCTATATACAAGTTTCTTTCATCTGCAAATAGAGATAGTTCTACTTCTTTCCAATCTGAATGCCTTTTATTTCACTATATTGCTTAATTGGCCTGGGTAGACCCTTTAGTGGAATGTTGAATAGAAGTTACATGAGTGGACATCCTTGTATTGTTCCTGATCTTAGGGGAAAAGAATTTAGTTTTTCAATACCAAGTATGATGTTAGCTGTGAACTTCTCATAGGTGCCCTTTAACAGGTTGAGGAAGTTTCCTTGTACTCCTAGTTTCTTGAGCATTGTTATAATAAAGGATATTGGATTTTATCAAATGCTTTTCTTGGGTGATCATCATGTGGTTTTGTCCTTCATTGTATTAATGAGTTATTATATTAATCAATTTTCTGATGGTAAGACAACCTTGAATTCCCGGGATAAATCCCAATTTATAATGGTGTGTAATATATACTTGTTACATGTTGTTGGATTCTGTGTGTTAGTATTTTGTCAAGGATTTTTACACCTATATTCATAAGAGATATTGGTCTCTAGTTTTCTGCTGTTATGAGGTCTTTGGCTTTGGTATCAGGGTAATACTGGCTTTATAGAATGAGTTGGGAAGTATTTACTGCTTTTCTATTTTTGGAATAGTTTATGCATAATTGGTATTAATTATTCTTTAACTGTTTGATAGAATTCACCAGTAAAGCCATTTGGGCCTGATTTTTTTTTTGTGGGAAGTTGTTACATTACTAATTCAACCTGTTTACCTGTTATACGGCTATTCAGATTATCTGTTTCTTTCAGAGTCAGTATCAGTAGTTTATGTTTTTCTAAGATTTTGTTCAGTTTATCTAAGTTATCTAAATTTGTTGGTGTGTAGTTCATAGTATTCACTTGCAATCCTTTTTATTTCTATAAGGTTGGTAGTAATGTCCCCTTTTTCATTCCTTATTTTAGTTATTTTAGTCTTCTCTCTTTTTTGCTGATCTGTCTAGCTAAAGTTTCAGAATTTTGTTGATCTTTCACATAACTTTGGCTCACTGGTTTTCTCAATTGTGCTTCCATTATCTAATTCATTAAATTTTGCTCTAATATTTATTGTTTCCTTCCTTCTTCTGGCTTTAGGTTTAGTGTGCTCTTGTTTTTCCACTTGGGACCAGTTTTTAATATTTTCAGCTTTTGATCCCAAGCATACAGGCAGTATAAATTCAGCCTCCAAATAAGCAAGGAGCTCATTACTCACCATCAGTTTGTGATTTTACTTTTTTGATTTATTATTCCCTCTTTATTTATTTGACCTAAAGAACTTTCTATTTTGTAAGACCACTTCTATCTATTTTTAAGCTAATGTTTCTAGGTAGTGCGGCAGGACGAATGTCTGTTACAAACCAATAATCCCACTCACATCACTTATAATTGCGGGTTAGTAGAAAGCTAGGGCTCAGAACTTCTTTTCTGCCCCAATAGTTGATCCTCAAGGATGAAGGAGAAGTGGGCTGCTTGTGGTTAAGAAGAATTCTGCTTATGCCTTCCATACTGAAGAGTAGAATATGGTTTGGGGTAAAGTCTCCATAGTGGAAGATGTTTGCTTTGCAGAATTGAATATGAGATATAATTGTAGAGCTATTATTTTTCTGCAACCAAATTGTTTGACTCAGTCTTCAAGTAAGCTTGTATATAACTTGCTCATTAAAATAAAAATGCTTTTATAATAAAGTATTAGAGTCAATAGTGGTAGATAATGATAAATTATTTTGGCAATCTCACTATTAATAAAGAAAAGCTCACGGAGAATGACACCATTTTCAGATTTTTACTGTTGTTTTTATACAAATTGTTTGTAAATTATGGAATGGATATTTTAAAAAGATTAGTATGAACTAGAAGCTGGTAAAGTAAAATCTTTTTTATCTTCCAAACTTTTAATATCTTAAAAAAATCACTCTTCACTGTGTATCTCATTTCTTTGTCTACAAAATATGATTAATGACACTGATCTAGGGACAATTTATAGCAAAGATGCAAGAGATAGAGCAGAATCTGAAATGTAATTTTTGCCTCTTATCAAGGAAACTTTGTATAATAAAAGACTGTATTATTCAGATGCTGAATATCCCAAGTGCTTAATGTTATTGGAATTGTGGGTATGCTGTAGAAAGTTAAATAGTTCATCATGTGAAGTCTGCCTTTTTTTAAATTAATACTTTGTTTGGAGAGAAAGAGAAATCAACAAGATCAGGTGTCTCAAAATCATCTCATTGTTTTCATCCACCACATTGGTAAATGCTTTGCTCTAGGCTTTGCTTAATTATATTTTTGGGTTCTTGTATATTTTTAATCTAGCTAAAATAATGAGCATGCTTCCAAACACTGAATGCTAAGTAAAGCCTGTTTGTTGCCCTTGGAAAAGCTTCTATTGTCATATTGGGTGGCCCTGTATTTCAGCTCCCATCATTTTTTCGTGTGTAGCCAGGGTAGCGGCTCAGCTGCCAAGAAGCCGAAGCTGAGCAAAGAAAGGGAAGGTTTCAGTAAGTTCGATATTCATTACTAACTGTTAAGAAATACACTTAGTCTTCTTAATTAGGTAGAGAAGAAAGAAGAACCAGTGAACCAATGTCTGGCTTTAGAACACTGTTAATCTCCAAACAAAACTTACCCTCTAGGTTTATACATGTATATTTTAGTACGATCTCAAAAAAAAAATCCTAGATTTAACCTTTTCTTTTGACTCCTGGGCTTGAGGAAAAACCATATCCTCACCAATATGAAATGCAGAGTTTGAGCCTTTCCAATATTTGAGCCTCCTTTTCTTTATACCTAACTCAGAACCTTCCTGTCACACTGTTAGCCTGTTTTAAAAATCTTAGTAACAACCACATAATGCTTAGAATAACAAACACAACAGTAAGTTCTTTTGATTGCTGGAACTGTGTTTTACTGTAGGATGCATCCAGTAAATCTTTGTTCAACAGATAAAGTAGAAAAATATAAGTTTATGAAAAGTGCAAATTGCCTATCAAGAACATAGCAGCTGCCAGTTCAAGTCATTATGGAGGTTTTTGGTGGGAAGGATGTGCACAAGGAAAAAAGTTCAGGTGTCATCCATAGATTGTTCATGTCACAGGAAGAATGGGTCCAGTGTAGAAGCATTTCTTCTTATTTCCCAAAAGAAAAAAATCAGAAAACCAAATGAGATACCCACTTATATTAATATTGGTTCAAGCTATTCTTTGTTTGCTTGTTTGCAAAAGCAGGAGCAGAGAAGTGAATAATTTCCCAATGTAGTCATCATCAGGCACGTTCCTCTGCTACGACCTGGATGCTGAACAAGTTAAATATAAACTTTGGGAAAGAAGACAGGTAAAAATCATCACCTTGGCTGAAATTTCCTACTTCCTGTCACCGAAAGCAGTTCACAAATGCAAATAAATGAGAAAATATAATGTGTGATTCTATTCTTGTCCTTTGATAGAAGAGGAACTTCTAAGAAGAAAATTTTACATGTTAAAGGAAAAAGCTCATTGAAATCCTCTACCATCTAAAATACAACAATAGCCATTGCAATAACACTTCGTTGTTCAGGCCTTGCTAAGTCCCATATAGAAGAAGTTAGACCTTTATTCTTGACTCTTATAAAAGCAGAAATGGACAAGAGAAATGAACACTTTTAGTCTCTTAAGAGTGTATTATTTATGGTCTTCCAAATCAGTAGTTTTCAAGGGTGATAATCAGTAGGACCTCCACTTTTCATACTATGGTGTCATTACAGTTTCCACAAAACTACTGCCATTTCAGTCAGTCACAAAGCATTACCGTGTAAGCGTTTACACTATAGCAAATACTGAGCCCATTGTTGGGTCTACAAAAGTACACTTAGCTCTCTTCTTGCCTTCAAGGTGATTGCCTTAGTCCGTTTGAACGGCTATAACAAAATACCAGAGACTGGGTGGCTTGTAAACAACAGACATTTATTTCTTATCATTCAGGAGGCTGGGAAGGGCAAGATCATAGTGCCAGCAGATTTGGTTTGGTGGCTGGTGAGGGCCCATCTCCTGGTCCATAAGTAGCACTTTCTTGTGTTCTCACATGGTGGACGGGGGTAGAAAGTTCTCTGGGACCTCTTAAAAGGATCCTACTCCAATTCATGAGGACTCCACCCTCAGGACCTAATGACGCCCACAGACCCACCTCCTAATACTATCACCTTGGGGGTTAGGACTTCAACATATACATGTTGGCGTGACATGTTTAGAGCATAGCAGAGATGTTCTACTGGGGAAATAGACAAGCAAATAGGCCTTTACAGGGAATGTTTCCAGTGCTACAACAAGGGATTTGACAGGGTGCTGTTTGGATAAACTTGTGGGGTACCCAGTTCATTTCTGAGGAGTCTAGGAATGTATGGGGGAAAAGTGGCTTTTAAACTGAAAACTGGAAGACAAATAGAAAGTAATGAGTTATGGAAAACCAAAAGCAGACAGGCATTCAGAGCAATAATTATATCCAAATTGTTGGTTTCTTTTATTTTTTTCTCTAATTTTTCACATTCTCTTTATATGTCCTTAAGTAGACTTAAAATGCTAGCACTTAACTTATACAAACCAAAGTAAACAGATGAACTCTCTTTTATACATTAGCACCCCTAATTTCTCTGACTAGGACTTCTAGTACTGTATTGAATGTAAGTGACAAGAGGGAGAATCCTTGTCTTATTCTTGGTCTTAGAGAAAGAGTTTTCAGTTTTTGACAGTTGAATATGATGTTAGCTGTGGTCATTTCATGTAAGACCTTCACTATGTTGAGGTACATTCCTTCTATGCCTAGTTTGTTGAGAGTTTTTATCATGAAAGTGTACTTAACGTTGTCAAGTGCTTTTTCTGCATCTATGGAGTTGAGCATATGAATTTTATCCTTCATTCTGTTAATGCAGTGTATCACATTAATTGATTTTCATATGTTGGAACTACCTTGTGTCCTAGGAATAAATCCCAATCATGGTGTATGATTCTTTTAATGTGCTGTTGAATTCAGTTTGCTAGTATTTTGTTCAGGATTTTTGCATCTGTGTTTATTGGGAACATAGGCCTATAGTTTTCTTATAGTATCCTTGTTTGGCCTTGGAATTAGGGTAATGCTGGATTCATAAACATGGTTTGGAAATGTTCCCTTCTCTTCTATTTTTTGGAAGAGTTTGAGTAGGATTGGTATTAATTCTTTAAACGTTTGGTAGAATTCACCAGTGAAGCCATCTGGTCCTGGACTTTTGTTTGTTGGAAGGTATTTGATTACCCATTAAACATCCTTACTAGTAATTGATCTGTTCAGATTTTCTGTTTCTTCATGATTCAGTCTTGGTAGGTTGTATGTTCTGAGAATTTGTTCATTTCTTGTTGGTTATCCAGTTTGTTGATGTATGATTTTTCCAATAGTCTTTTATTGGGTGAATGACTTGAATAGACATTTCTCCAAAGAAGACATACAAATGGCCAACAGGTATATTAAAACGTGCTCACTCACAAATAATCAGAGACATGCAGATCAAAGCTATGGCTATCACCTCACACCTGTTAGAATGGTCATTATTTTTTAAAAGATAAGTGTTGGCAAGGATGTAGAGAAATCAGAATGCTTCCACTGTTGAGGATATAAAATGGTTCGGTCACTATGGACAACAGCACGGAGATTCCTCAAAATATTAAAAATAGAATTTTCATATGTTTCTGCAAGCCCACTTCTGGAATGGAACAAAAGAATGGAAATCAGGATATTGAAGAGATATCTGCACTCATGTTCATTGCAGCATTATTCCCAATAACCAAGGTATGGAAAACCCCAAGGGTCCATCAGTAGATGAATGGATAAAGATAATGTGGTATAGGGCTTCCCTGGTGGTGCAGTGGTTAAGAATCCTCCTGCCAGTGCAGGGGACACAGGTTCGAGCCGCGGTCCGGTAATATCCCACATGCCGCGGAGCAACTAAGCCTGGGCTCCACAACTACTGAGCCAGCGTGCCACAACTACTGAAGCCCGTGTGCCTAGAGCCCATGCTCCGCAACAAGAGAAGGCACTGCAGTGAGAAGCCCAGGCAGCGCAACGTAGAGTAGCAACGAAGACCCAACGCAGCCAAAAATAAGAAATAAATAAAATAAATAAATTTATAAAAGAAAATGTGGTATTTACACACAGTGAAATGCTATTCAGCCTTAAAAATGGAAGGAATTCCTGCCATATGCAACAACATGGATGAACCTGAAGAACATTATGCTACATGAAATAAACCAGTCACAGAAAGCAAATACCGCATGATCCCACTTACATGAGGTATATAAGATAATCAAACAGAGAAACAGAAGCAGAGTATTAATGGTTGCCAGTATTTGGGGTGGGGAAAATAGAGTTGATGCTTAATGGATATAAAGTTTTAGTCATATAAGGTGAGTAAGTTCAAGAGATCTACTATACGACATTGTGCTTGTCATGAACAGTACCCTATTGTGCACTTAAAAAGGTGTTGAGGGTACGTCTAATGTGTTCTTACCACCAAAAGAAAAAAAAAGAGTAGGTTAGATTTAGCCCATGTACTGTAGTTTGCTTGCCTTCTTTACGGCATGCCTTTGTAGCAAAGTCACACTCGTGATTTTATTAAATTTCTTTACTTTTCTTACTTTTTCCTACTTTCCTTATTTAATCTTCTCCTTGTTCTTTTTTCCTCTCTTGTATTATGTTATTTGGTTTTTTTATGTAACCGTGATGCCTTTCTAGTATTTTTGAAGCCAAGTAAGTAATAAATACATAAATTCAAAATTTAGAGTAAAAAAAGAATAATAACACATTTTAAAACACCTTCAAAAGAGAGATTAAGTACATGTGCACGGTGGAACCAGTGACATTTGGAACCGTTTGATATCATGATCCCAGAATATAGACACAAATGGAAAAATGAATTAAAAACTTAATAGTACATATTATTGAAATCTGGCTGGAAATAAGAGCACATGAGAATCCCCAAAGTGGAAAGTAAGTTTATTAATCTTGAGGGAAAGGAAAGTTATTTTCTGAACCAGAAAAAACATCACTTCAGGATACCAAGGAGTTACCAAAAAACAGTTTTACTGCCTGAATAAACTTTAACATTTATTCATTAATAGAGTTATTTTGTAAAAATACATAAAATGGAATTAGTGTCAATGGTAGGTAGTTTAATTAGTGAATATTCATTTTTTTATTAGTAAGTGTACATTTTTAACACTAAGATGCTCATACACTCTCTTAAAAATCTTTTCCATCACTTATGAGGTACGTATAACCTTAATTAAGAATACACTTAATAGTTGGTGGATCAAAATCCAACAGATAGTACAGAATTGCTGGCTGTGCTTTCCTTGCAAAATCACAAGTCACAGCACGGTGGTCTGTAGTTAATATTAAATTTTTGAAAGAGCTAATAGTTAAGGTACAAGAAATGACCTTTTTTACAGCACTGACTTACCACAGTTCTTTCTTTTAGGTGCTTAAAATAAAAGCTTACTTGAAGGGGACTAAAATAAAAAGCAAACTTCTTTTGAAAGGAAAGGAAAGGCTATATGAGAATAATTTACTTATATGGGTGGTTGCATATTTGGCAAAATTCCCTTCAAACCAAATGATCCTTCCATGCCTTACTTGTTGGCGTGGAAAAGAAACAGAATGACTCTTCTTCTGATCTGAGCTGCGTCACTGCTTCTCTGCTGATCAGACAAACCTGCTTCTTCCTCATTTATCACTTTAATGTTACTGTTAGTATAAATGACTGGTCTGCAAAACTGAAGCACAATTAGAAATCGTGAGGCTGCTTCCAGAAGTGCCAGTGTGAGCCACAGTGCCAGTCCTCCATTTATCACCTGCTTTCATAGAGCAACATCCACTTCATTTATCACCTGATCTCTTTCTATTATTCCTTTCATGGGAGGGTGTCTACTCAGCATTGTTTATCTCAAATTGTATTCTCTTGACAACTTTTAAGAAGCTCCTAACAGGGGCACAATTACTGCACTCACTTAAGGAAACACCCAGCTCCACAAGACAGGGGTTCGTATTCTGATCACCTTTTAAAAAGTGAATTATTAGGAGATATTCTAAAGAAAGATTAAATTACAGTCTTATGTAGCTTCCTGCTTTTGTGTGTGTGTTAGCCAAAAGGGCACTCATGAAAATGAACAAGCTAATGAAATGCAACTTATTAATTGACGTAATCGGTAAAAAAATGAGTGGTTAAAGGATGATTCTGTGGTTCAGTGGTTAATATGGAAAGTGAAGAGTTAAGAATTGTGGGAACTTTTCAGTGACTCTGTCAGGTTGCTGAGGATTGTAGGTTATCCATACTGCAAAGTTATCCACAGCTGGGAGCAGTGCTGTCTTTATCACTTACCGACCAGCTACCCATTTGCTTTCTCTCTTCCTCCAAAAACCAGGAACAGAAATAATCATCAGTATGTTTTGCATAATAGAAAAGATCAGAGATTCTTGGATAAAATGGCTATTTTTGCAACTTTGCCTTCTGTGACGATATATTTCTGCTAACAGGGTGCTCTCCCTTTCGTACTTCGAAGTCCATATTGCAACAGTGCTTTATTTGGCCTGTTCAAGTGGCAGTGGCAATGTAAAAACACTGATGAAAAACAAATAGGTAAATAAAATTAGAGCAGGACTAAAGAAAATTAATTCTAATCCAAGTTTTGGAACCAAGAAGTTGGGCAACCTGCATAACTTCTAAATCTCTATGGAATTAGGATATTAGGAAAAGTGTTTTCCATTCTAGTAACCTTTAAATCATTTTTGTCATTTTCATGTTCAAATATAAAAACAACACACATAGATATGCAAGACACTTTTCTACGAACTTTAGATATATTAGCTTATTTAATTTTTACTGTGATGTAGGTAGCATCATGATCCTCATTACAGATGCAGAACCAAGGTTTCGCTGCCAGTAAAGGCAGAACCTGGATTTCAATCCAGACAGGCCAGTTTCAGGATTTATATGGTTATTCACTGCATTGTAATGCAAGTTATTGAAACTTTTTCTTGATATCAGTTCTCATCAATAAAGTTTTTCCTTTTTTATTTTAATAAATTTACTTCAAAGAAGGCTTTTGTCCCAATCGTAAATGGAAATCCAATGTCATCAACACAGAAGATTACACATTAAAAAGATACAAAGTAAGATTGTTAATTTAAAAATAATAACACAGAAGGAATAATACATCTAATTATAGCAGAGGAGAACGAGACGGATCTGCCCCAGATTTCAGAGTGGTTTCATTGCACATTGGGAAGACAATTTCAGTGCTCCAATTTCCAGTCCAGAGTTCTGTTCACCACATCCTTGGGAATCCTTTCTCATGTCATTAGCAGTTGATCATTCTGCTGGCTCCCCATCGGGTCTCTATTTACCAGAAATCCCAACTCCTCCACGCTTAGTTGCATTTCCTATTTCTCTGCCTCTGAAGGCTATAATGCTCATTTCTGTTTCTGCCTGCTTTCCCATTTCCTATCCCACATGCCTTCCCAAACATTCTTCTCTTCTATTATCCGTGGGGTGTGGCTCCTTTTGTTGGGCGGTGAATTCTATAGCCAGAGTCCTTGGAGTGTCATGGAAGGACTGAGAAGTCAGTGTGAATCAGTAGAGCTCATCTCCCTCTTCCGTGCTTTGTCCATCAGCCCGCATCCCTGGACATGTTCTCATTCTCCCCCTCCCCTCCCCCTCGCCTCC